>NC_057804.1:118072248-118077846 GCF_018294505.1 Triticum aestivum
CGATCTCCTTTGTTTGCTCTTGCGATAGTACATCAAAGAGAGCTTTGGAGCGCGCCCGGAGCAGAGCTGCCAATGTCCCTCGTCTGCTCCTGCGACAGTATGTCCAAGAGAGCTTCAGAGCGCCAGGAGGCCATGGTTGGAGTGGTGCCGACAGAAGGAAGGGACCGGAGGAGAATAAGTGTGGGTCTTTGGCTATGGCTGGGAGCTGGGGCTCAAGTTAATATAGCGGGCGAATGGCAATGAGCCGCGGCAGACGGATGGACAACTGGCGCCGGAGTAGGTTTGTCGGGCGTGAATGCGGATGCTGCTTCAGTGACTTAACTGCAAATGTGTTGGGTTACTGACATCTGGGCCCAACGGGCATCTGGCCCGCATGTCAGTGACACACCAATTTCACCTGCAGTTAAGTCCGGTGAATGCGGCATTGACATTCTGGAGAGACGGTGACCGTTTCAAGCGGGAAGTGCACACTAGCGATGGAAGGGGTTTCGGTGTGCAGTGGCACTAAGAACGGTCGCTCACGATAGTACATACTCCGTACCATACTACCATAGTACCCTCTCTAGCTAGGCTGTTTTATAGATTGTCGTTGTGATGGACGATATACATGAGCAAGGCGGTCCGAGTATGACCGTTGGTGTTGAGCCAGGTGAATACATGTTCGGCGTTCGCGTAGGCCTCCATCAAACGTCTAAACAGTAATGTCAGGCACCGCCGGGGCACGCAGATGATGGGCTCGCCATTTGCGTTGCACCATGAGCAGGACTTTGATTTAGAGGGCGACGTGCATGCTTTAGCATGCTTTGACAGCGTGAGCGTGAGTGTCTGACGTGAAGTATTTCATTTTCATTTGGCTGACCAGGGTGCGTTGCAGCGACGAGTCCGTGGTTTGATTCCCCACATACGCATAATTTTGGTTTTTATAGTATTTCTTTCTCCATTGACAGGTAGTCCCGCGTAGATAGATAAAGAACAAGAGCTGATGAGGCGCATGCGGACTGTTTGACTGGTCAACCAGACAAATACGGAGCTATACACTGAGCCAGTGACCGTATAATCACCATATCTCGTATACAATGATCAAAGTGAGCTATCAAGACAAGTTCGATTACCGCCAATGCATTTTACTCAGTAATAAATGACCAGGATTGAAGGGGAATCCAAATTTGCTTCATCTTCTATCCTTGAGCTCTTGACAAACCAATGCACTATACGGTTGTCCGGCCACTCCATCCCAGAGCTCTCACCAAGCGTCGTTCATGCCACCGCGCCGCACACTAACCGGTAACGCAGCGATGGCATCCCTCCGTGCCGAGTTCATCGCCGCTCGCGACCTCACAACTATGTGGGAGGAATTTGAAGATGCCAAGGCCGAATGGGCGGTAGAGCAAGAGGCGGCCAAAACCGCACAGAGGGAGCGGAAAAGTCAGAAAGCACTCAAGAAAAGAGAGGCCCATCACCGCAAGAAAGAAAAGGACGCACGCGCTGCTGCGGAGAGGTCGGCGGAGATCCAAGCATGGTGGGGTGTCGCTGACAAAGCCAGGATGTAGAACGACGGCGTCTGGCCAGCATGTGAGAAGTAGTAGTACTAGAGTAGTAGTTAATGTGTGTGTTTGTGTCTGAGTACGAGCATGTACCAGTACTACTAGTTACTACTCCCTCCGTCTGGGTGTGTAAGTCATCTTATAAAACCAAATAATCCCAAAACACTTAGGTGCGGTGCATTAACTTCTACCTTGTTTCTTGTTTCTTGACATATCAACCAATAAGAGATGAGGGTGTGCACATTTTTAATGACTTGAGACTATCAAACACGACATGCAGTGGTTAGTTCATTGCGTGCAATACTATTAATTAGCAAATAAACATTAATGTCTCTCGTTTTCCCCTCTTCCTTGGTCACGGTGCATAGCCTAAGATGACTTACTCACCTAGACGGAGGGAGTACTGTAGTTTTTAGAGCAAATTACCAGTACATTAGCCTGGACTAAATGGAAAAGTTCCTATCCTATGCATCAAATGGCATCTCTTTCTCTATAGGTATTGAGATGCATGTCATCTCACTTCCTATGATTTTCATATTCCTATAAAATTCCTATCCTATGAACGAAAGGACGCCTCTGTTGGAGTAACTACTGTAGCTAGTAGTACTGCTGGTACAGTAGTGTTCTTCAAGAAGCGGAATTCAATGAAGTCATGATGGTTCCTTCGTCCGAGCAACTTCAAAGTGGGAAGTGGGCATGTGATTTGACGGCTCATTAGTCATTGTTAGTGCGGCGCGACGACCTGGGTGACTCGCCCTTGGAGTTCTGCGTGCATGGCAAGTGGACCAGGATGGTCGACGTTCCACATGTTGGCAAACGGAAGTATTCTTTCCGATATCAAGGAGCAATGAAACCGCGTGGTATAGTATCACTCCTGATTGGTTCGCAACAAAATAGTATCACTGCTGATTTATAATTATTTTTTATTTCTGATGAATGCTAGCGTTTCAACTCTTACGACGAAGGATGCCAAACACGGCTCGTGCTGGATGTCCCACACGTTAGCGAAAGGAGTGGGACATGAACAGCGTGGTAGAGCGTCTCCACTTCTTCCACTTCTGGGTCGGAGACCATACGTAGTAGTACTTAGTGGTATGAACGATACAAAGTGCGACCTGGAGAGAGAGACACGTCTAGTTGGAAGGTCTCGGGGCATACACATAAACAAATATAAAAGTTAATATGTGCCTCCAACTAATATAGTTGTAGTAGAGTACTTAGGCACGTACTCCATAACATCACCGTGCATTGCACGTACAACATTTAGTGGTAGTACGTAGTAAGAGACAAATGCCGCCCAAGAGTTCCCTTCTCGACACACTTTTGGGTGTTTGGTAGAGTGTATGGAGGGTGCATGAGTCCACACTAGTTTAGCATAAATACACTAGAAGCATGCGTGAAGAGAGCATGCATGAAGAGGGGTGTTGAGTTGAGCATGCATGAAGAGGGGTGTTGAGTTGAGCATGCATGAAGAGGGAACAACTATGCTGAGACGAGAACGCAACCAAACACACCCTATATGCCACGCATGTTCATACCATTTGTGCCTTTCTACTTCACTTATTCCGCTACATTACTCAGGTTCGTACGTCCACTCCTGGGTACATGTCCGTCTCGTAGTTCCAGTCCCATGTGTTCTTCATATAGATGGAACGATCCTTGCATAACATGTGAACCTTGATGCTAGATGTCTCGCGTGTTGGCAAAAGGATGAACAAAGCTCACGTAAAAAAATAGAGTGGAAGAACATAGATTCCGGACGACCGAGAAGGAGCAAGGAACCTCGTGGTGGAGCGTCTGCACTCATAATATTTAATATTATTCAGCGATATAAAATTAACCAATCATCTCCATAGTGGACTGGAAGAGTACGAAACATGGCAGCCCAGTGTAGTTACATCATACTAGTACATGGCTAACCCACGCTATCACCATATTTCTTGGCTTCCGTGCGACACCTATCTCTAGTAATCCAGCAGCCTGTATTGCTTCTCCCTCCTCGTCTCTATCAAAGTGCAGCGGGCTAGCATTTTTCCATCTATTGAGGTCGGTTAACTCATCACATGTTAGCGACATGCCAAGAGCATTCTAAAAAAAATTCCTTTCACGTTCCATTTTCAAAAAGAAAAAATCCTTTCACGTACGAATTTGCCTGTATGCTTTGAGCAACTTGCATGTCCTATACTGCTCCTGTTTGATACTCTAAGTTAGCTAGAGGTTAGACTAACTCATGACTAACCCTGAACTAACTATAGCCAAAGAGGTGTTTGGGTGACAGGGTTAGATTGACAATAAATGCACTTGATGGAGGGAGAAAAGTGATTTTTCAGTGGTCCCAATGAGAACTATCTCCAGTTAGCACCTCTTGGGTGGGATAGTTTTTTTTGGTGGGTTCGGTGCAACTTGCTCCAATTTAAACCCTCATGCTTCGATACTTTAGGGCTATTTGAGCCCCAACTAGCTCAAACTAACTCTAACCCATGGATCCAAACAGGGCCTATGGCCAGTCTCAACGCGGAGCAGTCGCGTGCACCAGGAAGCGGCGCTTTCTCGGCCGTCGCGCCACTTCAAAGCCGGCGCTAGTGAGAGGTCGCCTCCACTCTGACCGGGCATTAATGCGGCACTGACGCTCCAGGGCGACGCTGACCATTTCACGCGGGAAGCGCGCGCTGGCAAGGGAGTATAGGTTTTGAACCATTTCAGGTGTAGTACTGGTAGTTTGCAAAACTACTCAATTATTGCACTCAATTTCCTAAGAAATTGTGGTAAAAAAAGTTACTCCACAGCCCGCTTCCCTTCTCCTTCCTCTTCCACCGCCCGCGCACGTCCGCAGGAAGCGACCGATCAACCCTTATATAGGAGTGCTAGCACAAAAAGATGCATGCATGACCACTAAAATTTCCATATTAAAGCGCCGCTCCGGCGGGAGTATGGCGTATGTTGTTACCTTCGGCCGGGCCATGGCTACCGGGCGACGGCGACCGGAGAAGAGGCGGTGGGAGGGGAATGGATGCAGCTACTGTTTGGGTTCGCCTTCCGGCTAAAATGACTGCACAGCATCACGTGTACCCGCGGGTGCACAAATTGTAACATACGTGTCTGCTTAAGTGGGCGTCACGTAACTGGTGTGTGTGTGTGAGAGAGAGATTTTGAGAGACAGAGTGCGTGTGTGCGACTCTACTCTTCGGACATGTACTCAACCCTTTGCATCGAGATATAAGTATAATGGTATTTACTTTAGCTAGTGATTTATGTGGCCATGTTAACGTGGTTGTGTCAAAAAAATGTCACTTCCTGCTCGTGATTTGCGTTATATAATTACAAGCAAGATTCTCGTGCATTGCACGGACCATCAATATGCATTTTTTTACAAAACACCTATTGTGATTGACCCATGCAGGAGTAATCCCATGTGTAAAAACTAATGATATCTCGAGAATATTATTGGAAAACTAGTATCTCGAGAATGTCATCGAAAAAATGAAAGATGAGAGATAAGGCGAGGAGGAGTGGAGCGTGGTGGTGACTGGTGGTCGGAATGGGCGGAGGCATGGGGATGGACCGTGCCGGCAGGCGGCAGCGGCCACCATGCATGCTAGATTGTTCCAGAGACTTATTCCTTTTTTAATTGCTGAGCAATGAGGTTGTGGGAGATAATGATGTGGAGAGAGGTGCGGGTATCTTTGGTAAAATTATCATAGTTTGCTTTCTATCCGTCAGATATAGATCATACGGTGTGTATTACAAGATGGCAGGCACACCATCATCGCCAACTCGTTTTTTTATAAGGGTACAGATGATAAGTTTGCTGACTACTAAAGTAAAGTGGAATTTGTCCATGTTATGCAAGTAAATAAAGGTGATTGTTTATCATACGGGTAAGGTTGGATGAAGGGTGGTAGGAACAAATGCTCCTCCTAGAGCATGTGTATGTGAGATGGAGTCTTAGTGTGTGTGTGGGGTGTGTGTGTGTGTGTGTGTGAGAGAGAGAGAGATGGAGTCTTAGTGTGTGTGTGGGGGGGGTGCGTGAGCGTGTGTGTGTGTGTGTGTGTGT
>NC_057804.1:118078216-118113908 GCF_018294505.1 Triticum aestivum
AGTTAGAAGGAGATTGTTAAGTGTGAGTGTGTGTTTTACCCATCCAGGCGGAAGTTATGTGCACAAAAGAGGAGAACGATTCGATGTGGCGTTAGGATTGAGGGTAATTAACTACGTATGGAGACATAGAGACCTTGAACGTGCATGTGTGAGAGGTATACATGTATACGTGGGATGTGTGTGTGTGTGCGCGCATGATCGAGATAAAAGAAAGAAGACATAAGTCATAAGATCAATGACATGGCAGAGACGGACTGGCATGACAATATGCATGCATGTGAGAATGCAGGGAAGAAGGCCCAACAATTGAGCATGTGTTTTTGTCTTTAAGAGATAGTGGCGTGGGCTAGAGCATGCATCTATGACGAGCAGAGGGGGTGAGGCACAACGATTGTGCAAAAGAGATCAACCTATAAATGCATATGTATGGAGAGACATATATAGTGTGGGTGATAGGAAGCAAGATTCCGTGCGAGAAAGAAATGTTGACGGAGAAACTACAGATAGATACAGAGATGGAGATGCTAGCTAGAGGGACATCCGCTAGTTTGGGTGTTGGAGATGACCGCCGGGTGGTTCAGAGGGTGAAGTTATATATGTGTGTGAGAGGGCACTTGACTGCATGTAGAGAGAAACATATGTAGTGTGCGTGATAGGAATCAAGAGTGAGGGCGAGAAAGAAGGTTGATGGAGAAACAGATAAATAGAAAGATAAAGATGCTAGCTAGTGTGCGTTAGAGATAGGAGTCGAGTGGATCAGAAGGCTGAGTTAGGTGTGTGGGTGATACGTCCATTTTGCATCATGCTTTTATATTGATATTTATCGCATTATGGGCTGTTATTTCACATTATGTCATAATACTTATGGATATTCTCTCTTATTTTACAAGGTTTACATGAAGAGGGAGAATGCCGGCAGCTGGAATTCTGGGCTAGAAAAGGAGCAAATATTGAAGGGCTATTCTGTGCAACTCCAAAAGTCCTGAAACTCCACGGAATACCTTAAAATAAATAAAGAAAAATCATCGCCAAAGATGAAGGCCAGGGGGCCCACACCCTGCTCACGAGGGTGGGGGCGCGCCCCTCCCCCCTGGGCGCGCCCCCCTACCTCGTGGGCCCCCTGGTGGCTCTCTGACGTCCATATTCTCCTATATGAAGTCTTTCGATGAGAAAAAAATAGCAAGCAACCTTTCGGGACGAGACTCCGCCGCCACGAGGCGGAACCTTGGCGGAACCAATCTAGGGCTCTGACAGAGCTGTTCTGCCAGGGACACTTCCCTACAGGAGGGGGTAATCATCGCCATCATCATCACCAACGCTCCTCTCATCGGGAGAGGGTAATCTCCATCAACATCTTCACCAGCACCATCTCATCTCCAAACCCTAGTTCATCTCTTGTATCCAATTCTTGTCTCCAAGTCCGGGATTGGTGCTAGTAGGTTGCTAGTAGTGTTGATTACTCCTTGTAGTTGATGCTAGTTGGTTTACTTGGTGGAAGATCATATGTTCAGATCCTTTATGCATATTATTACCCCTCTGATTATGAACATGAATGTGCTTTGTGAGTAGTTACATTTGTTCCTGAGGACACGGGAGAAGTCTTGCTATTAGTAGTCATGTGAATTTGGTATTCGTTCGATATTTTGATGAGATGTATGTTGTCTAACCTCTAGTGGTGTTATGTGAACGTCGACTACATGACACTTCACCATTATTTGGGCCTAGAGGAAGGCATTGGGAAGTAATAAGTAGATGATGGGTTGCTAGAGTGACAGAAGCTTGAACCCTAGTTTATGCGTTGCTTCGTAAGGGGCTGATTTGGATCCATATGTTTCATGCTATGGTTAGGTTTACCTTAATACTTTTGTTGTAGCTGAGGATGCTTGCAATAGAGGTTAATCATAAGTGGGATGTTTGTTCAAGTAAGAACAGCACCCAAGCACCGGTCCACCCACATATCAAATTATCAAAGTACCGAACGCGAATCATATGAGCGTGATGAAAACTAGCTTGACGATATCCCCATGTGTCCTCGGGAGCGCTTTTCTTATTATAAGAGTTTGTTCCGGCTTGTCCTTTGCTACAAAAAGGATTGGGCCACCTTGCTGCACCTTATTTACTTTTATTACTTGTTGCTCGTTACAATTTATCTTATCACAAAACTATCTGTTACCACTTATTTCAGTACTTGCAGAAAATACCATGCTGAAAACGGCTTATCATTTCCTTCTGCTCCTCGTTCGGTTCGACACTCTTACTTATCGAAAGGACTACGATAGATACCCTATACTTGTGGGTCATCAATACTCTTTTCTGGCACCGTTGCCGGGGAGTTTAGCGCCTTTGGTAGGTGGAATTTGGTAAGGAAAAATTTATATAGTGTGCTGAAATTTTCTGTCACTTGTTACTATGGAAATTAATTCTATGAGGGGCTTGTTCGGGGTATCTTCACCCCTTCCAGTAGAGCAAAGAGTTGCCCCTCAACCTACTAAACCTATTGAAAATGAAACTCCTTTTGAATTTCCTTCGGGTATCATGGAAAAACTGATGGCTAATACTTTTACAGGAGATGGAACAAAGCATCCTGACGAGCATCTTCGGTATGTGGATGATATTTGTGGACTATTTAAGCTTTCAGGTATACCCGATGATGTTGTTAAGAAGAAGGATTTTCCTTTATCTTTGAAGGAAGATGCATTGACATGGTATAGGCTATGTGATACGAGATCATGGAACTATAAAAGAGTGAAATTGGAATTTCATCAAAAGTATTACCCTACGCATCTTGTTCATCGTGATCGCAATTATATATATAATTTTTGGCCTCGCGAAGGAGAAAGCATCGCTCAAGCTTGGGGGAGGCTTAAATCAATGTTATATTCATGCCCCGATCATGACCTCTCAAGAGAAACAATTCTTCAGAATTTTTATGCTCGGCTTTCTGATAACAATCGCACCATGCTCGATACTTCTTGTGCTGGCTCCTTTATGATGAAGACTATTGAATTCAGATGAAATTTATTGGATAGAATTAAACACAACTCTGAAGATTGTGACCTCGACGAAGGTAAGGAGTCAGGTATGACACCTAAGTTTGATTGTGTTAAATCTTTTATGGATACCGATATTTTCCGTAAGTTTAGCACTAAATATGGACTTGACTCTGAGATACTAGCTTCTTTCTGTGAATCTTTTGCTACTTATGTTGATCTCCCTAAGGAGAAGTGGTTTAAATATCATCCTCCCATAGAAGTAAAAGTAGATGCACCTATTAAAGTTGAAGAAAAGACTATCACTTATACTGATCCTATTGTTCCCACCTCTTATGTTGAGAAACCACCTTTCCCTGTTAGAGTAAAGGATCATGCTAAAGCTTCAACTGTTGTTCGTAAAAGCAATATCAGCACTTATGTATCTCCCGAGCAAGTTAAAGTAGAACCCAATATTGCAATTGTTAAAGATCTCTTGTCTGATAATATTGATGGGCATGTTATTCAGTTCGAAGGTGAAACTGCTAGAATTGCTAAACCCTGTGCTAAAGATAAACATAGACCTGTGGTAGGCGTGCCTGTTATTTCTGTTAAAATAGGAGATCATTGTTACCATGGCTTATGTGATATGGGTGCGAGTGCTAGTGTTATACCACATACTTTATATGAAGAAATTAAGAATGAAATTGCACCTGCTGAATTAGAAGGTATTGATGTCACGATTAAACTTGCCAATAGAGATACTATTTCACCAATTGGGATTGTTAGAGATGTTGAAGTCTTGTGTGGGAAAACTAAATATCCTGCTGATTTTCTTGTTCTTACTTCTCCGCAAGATAGCTTTTGTCCCATTATATTTGGTAGACCCTTCTTGAATACTGTTGATGCTACGATAGACTGCAAAAAGAATGTTGTTACTGTTGGCTTGGATGATATGGTTCATGAGTTTAATTTCTCTAAATTTAGTAAACAACATCGTGAGGAAGAATTGCCTAGTAAGGATGAAATTATTGGTCTTGCTTCTATTGCCGTACCTCCCAGTGATCCTTTGGAACATTATTTGCTAGACCATGAAAATGATATGTTTATGAATGAAAGAAGGGAAATAGATGAAGTATTCTTTAAACAGGAACCTATTCTGAAACACAATTTGCCTGTTGAAATACTAGGGGATCCTCCTCCACCCAAGGGTGATCCCGTGTTTGAGCTTAAACCGTTGCCTGATAATCTTAAGTATGCTTATCTTGATGAAAAGAAAATATATCCTGTTATTATTAGTGCTAACCTTTCAGAGCATGAAGAAGAAAGATTATTAAAAACTCTGAAGAAGCACCGTGCCGCTATTGGATATACTCTTGATGATCTTAAGGGCATTAGTCCCACTCTATGTCAGCATAAAATAAATTTGGAAGCAGATGCCAAACCAGTTTGTGATCCTCAACGGTGTTTGAATCCTAAAATGAAAGAAGTGGTAAGAAAGGAAATACTCAAGCTTCTGGAGGAAGGTATAATTTATCCCGTTGCTGATAGTCAGTGGGTAAGTCCTGTCCATTGTGTCCCTAAGAAGGGAGGTATTACTGTTGTCCCTAATGATAAAGATGAATTAATTCCGCAAAGAATTATCACAGGTTATAGGATGGTAATTGATTTCCGCAAATTAAATAAAGCTACTAAGAAAGATCATTATCCCTTACCTTTTATTGACCAAATGCTAGAAAGATTATGCAAACATACACATTATTGCTTTCTAGATGGTTATTCTGGTTTCTCTCAAATACCTGTGTCGGCTAAAGATCAATCAAAGACTACTTTTACATGCCCTTTTGGTACTTTTTCTTATAGACGTATGCCTTTTGGTTTATGTAATCCACCTGCTACCTTTCAAAGATGCATGATGGCTATATTCTCTGACTTTTGTGAAAAGATTTGTGAGACTTTCATGGACAATTTTTCCATCTATGGTTCCTCTCAATCTTGATCGAGTTTTGCAGAGATGTGAAGAAACTAATCTTGTCTTGAATTGGGAAAAGTGCCACTTTATGGTTAATGAAGGTATTGTTTTGGGACACAAAGTTTCTGAAAGAGGTATTGAAGTTGATAAAGCCAAGGTTGATGCTATTGAAAAGATGCCATGTCCCAAGGACATCAAAGGTATAAGAAGTTTCCTTGGTCACATCGGGTTTTATAGGAGGTTCATTAAGGACTTCTCAAAAATTTCTCGGCCTCTGACTAATTTGTTACAAAAAGATGTACCATTTGTCTTTGATGATGATTGTGTAGAAGCATTTGAAATACTTAAGAAAGCATTATTCTCTGCACCTATTGTTCAGCCACCTGATTGGAATTTACCCTTTGAAATTATGTGTGATGCTAGTGATTATGCTGTAGGTGTTGTTCTAGGGCAAAGAGTTGATAAGAAATTAAATGTTATCCATTATGCTAGTAAGACTCTAGACAATGCTCAAAGAAATTATGCTACTACCGAAAAGGAACTTTTAGCAGTTGTATTTGCTTGTGATAAATTCAGACCCTATATTGTTGATTCTAAAGTAACTATTCACACCGATCATGCTGCTATTAAATATCTTATGGAAAAGAAAGATGCTAAACCTAGACTTATTAGATGGGTTCTCTTGCTGCAAGAATTTGATTTGCATATTGTTGATAGAAAAGGAGCTGAGAACCCCGTTGCAGACAACTTATCTAGGTTAGAGAATGTTCTTGATGACCCATTACCTATTGATGATAGCTTTCCTGATGAACAATTAAATGTCGTAAGCACTTCTCGTAGCACTCCATGGTATGTTGATTATGCTAATTATATTGTTGCTAAATTTATACCACCTAGCTTCACACACCAACAAAAGAAAAAGTTCTTTTATGATTTGCGACATTACTTTTGGGATGACCCACATCTTTATAAAGAAGGAGTAGATGGTGTTATTAGACGTTGTGTGCCTGAGCATGAATAGGAACAGATCCTACGCAAGTGTCACTCTGAAGCTTATGGAGGACACCACGCTGGAGATAGAACTGCACATAAGGTATTGCAATCTGGTTTTTATTGGCCTACTCTCTTCAAGGATGTCCGTAAGTTTGTTTTATCTTGTGATGAATGTCAAAGAATTGGTAATATTAGTAGACGTCAAGAAATGCCTATGAATTATTCACTTGTTATTGAACCATTTGATGTTTGGGGCTTTGATTATATGGGACCTTTTCCTGCCTCTAATGGATACACACATATTTTAGTTGCTGTTGATTATGTTACTAAGTGGGTAGAAGCTATTCCAACCAGTAGTGCTGATCATAACACTTCTATTAAAATGCTTAAGGAAGTTATTTTTCCGAGGTTTGAGTCCCTAGATATTTAATGACTGATGGTGGTTCACATTTTATTCATGGTGCTTTCCGTAAAATGCTTGCTAAATATAACGTTAATCATAGAATTGCATCTCCTTATCACCCACAGTCTAGTCGTCAAGTAGAATTGAGCAATAGAGAGCTCAAATTAATTTTGCAAAAGACTGTTAATAGGTCTAGAAAGAATTGGTCCAAGAAACTTGATGATGCATTATGGGCCTATAGAACTGCATATAAGAATCCTATGGGTATGTCTCCGTATAAGATGGTTTATGGAAAAGCATGTCACTTACCTCTAGAACTAGAACATAAGGCATATTGGGCTATTAAATAGCTCAACTATGATTTCAAACTTGCCGGTGAGAAGAGGTTATTTGATATTAGCTCACTTGATGAATGGAGAACCCAAGCCTATGAAAATGCCAAGTTGTTTAAAGAAAAAGTTAAAAGATGGCATGATAAAAGGATACAAAAGCATGAGTTTAATGTAGGTGATTATGTATTGCTATACAACTCCCGTTTAAGATTTTTTGCAGGAAAACTTCTCTCTAAATGGGAAGGCCCCTATGTTATCGAGGAGGTCTATTGTTCCGGTGCCATAAAAATCAACAACTTCGCAGGCACAAATCCGAAGGTGGCAAATGGTCAAAGGATCAAACACTATATCTCAGGTAATCCTATAAATGTTGAAACTAATATTATTGAAACCGTAACCCCGGAGGAATACATAAGGGACACTTTCCAGAATGTTCCAGACTCCCAAAAGGAATAGGTATGTGTTACGGTAAGTAAACCGACTCCGAAACCAATTCTAAGGCAATATTTCTCCATTTTGGAATATTTTGAAAAATATAAAAATAAGTAGCAGTCCGGGGAGGACACGAGGCCTCCACGAGGGTGGAGGGCGCGCCCCCTCCCCCTGGGCGCGCACCCCTACCTCGTGAGCACCTCGTGTGCCCTCCGGACTCCGTTTTCTTGCAAGATACATATTTTGGTCTATAAAAATTCATTATTCTCCCGAAGGTTTTGACGACCGTATCACGCAAATATCCTCTGTTGTCGTTTCGAGCTGTTTCCTTGCAGATTTGAGGATTCCGGAGACTTGATCATCCTTCTATGAGGGTGAGCCTATGCCATGGAAGGTGGACGACAAGCTTGCATCATCAACAACACCTCCACCGCCAACAACAAAGAAGGAGACATAATCACATGGGTATGGGCACTCCCCTCGGCAACTGCCAAGCTTGGGGGAGGTGCCCCGGTATCGTATCACCATCACAACTCCTATCTTTACCGTTTTTCTTAGTTCGATCCTAGTAGTAGTATCTTGATATAGTAGAATAAAGTCATGGCATGATTTAGTTTTCACGTTTTGCTTTATGATCCCTCTATGCAATCGAGTCCGTGAGCTATATATAATAAAGATTAGTGTTGAGTCAAGGGCTTGATTACTTTGCCATGATCTTGAGTGAATAAAAGAAGAGAATAAAAAGAAACAAAGAGCTCATATTGATCTTATTGAAAGTAATGACTTCACATAGAAAGAGTATGATGATTAAAAGTTGTTGGGAGTTGGCAAATATAGCTTTGGTCATCGTTGCAATTAATAGGAAGTAATAAGGAGAGAGAGGTTTCACATATGGATATATTATCATTGACATATTTTATGATTGGGAACACTCATTAAAATATGACATGCTAAAGAGTTGATGTTGGACAAGGAAGACAACATAATGAGTTATGTTTTCTTATATCTAAGATAAAGTATGTTGTCATGGTTCCTCTAACATGTTGAGCTTGCCTTTCCCCCTCATGCTAGCCAAATTCTCAGCACCAAGTAGAGATACTACTTGTGCTTCCAAATATCCTTAAACCAGTTTAGCCATGAGATTCCGCCATATCTACCTATGGATTGAGTAAGATCCTTCAAGTAAGTTGTCATCGATGCAAGCAATAAAAATTGCTCTCTAAATATGCATGACTTATTAGTGCAGAGAAATAAGCTTTGTACGAACTTGTTGTGGACGCAATAAAAGCGACGGACTGCATAATAAAGGTTCACATACAAGGGGCAATATAAAGTGACGTTCTTTTGCATTAAGATTTTGTGCATCCAACCATAAAAGCGCATGGCAACCTCTGCTTCCCTCTGCGAAGGGCCTATATTTTATTATTACCTCTACCTTATGCAAGATTCACGGTGATCTTCACCTTTCCTTTTTCATTTTATCCTTTGGCAAGCCCAACATGTTGGAAAGAACATGATATATATATATATATATATATATATATAATTGGATGTAGGGGAGTATGAATTATTATTGTTTACATTACCCTTGAGGTAAAAGGTTGTGGGGCAAAACTATAAGCCCCTATCTTTCTCTGTGTCCGATTAAAACTCCGTAACCACAAGTATTGCGTGAGTGTTAGCAATTATGAAGGACTAAGTGATAGTTGAGTATGTGGACTTGCTTTTAAGCTCTGACATAGACTCTTTCTGATGTTATGATAAATTGCAATTGCTTCAATGACTAAGGGTATAATTTGTTGGTGCTCAATAAGGTTTCTGATTCATACTTTGGCTTTGTGAAAAGATCATCACTTTAACATAAGTAATCATATGACAAAATTTATATATGTTGCTGTTATGAGAATAATCATGATGCCTTCATGTCTGTATTTTATTTTTTATCGACGCCTCTACCTCTAAACATGAGGACATATTTATTGTTATCAGCTTTTCGCTTGAGGACAAGCGAGGTCTAAGCTTGGGGGAGTTGATACGTCCATTTTGCATCATGCTTTTATATTGATATTTATCGCATTATGGGCTGTTATTTCACGTTATGTCACAATACTTATGGCTATTCTCTCTTATTTTACAAGGTTTACATGAAGAGGGAGAATGCCGGCAGCTGGAATTCTGGGCTGGAAAAGGAGCAAATATTGAAGGGCTATTCTGCGCAACTCCAAAAGTCCTGAAACTCCACGAAATACCTTAAAATAAATAAAGAAAAATTGTCGCCAAAGATGAAAGCCAGGGGGCCCATACCCTAGTCACGAAGGTGGGGGGCGCGCCCCTCCCCCCTGGGCGTGCCCCCCTACCTCGTGGGCCCCCTGGTGGCTCTCCAACGTCCATCTTCTCCTATATGAAGTCTTTCGATGAGAAAAAAAATAGCAAGCAACCATTCGGGACGAGACTCTGCCGCCACGAGGCGGAACCTTGGCGGAACCAATCTAGGGCTCTGGCAGAGCTGTTCTGCCGGGGACACTTCCCTCCGGGAGGGGGAAATCATCGCGATCATCATCACCAACTCTCCTCTCATCGGGAGAGGGCAATCTCCATCAACATCTTCACCAGCACCATCTCATCTCCAAACCCTAGTTCATCTCTTGTATCCAATTCTTGTCTCCAAGTCCGGGATTGGCGCTAGTAGGTTGCTAGTAGTGTTGATTACTCCTTGTAGTTGATGCTAGTTGGTTTACTTGGTGGAACATCATATGTTCAGATCCTTTATGCATATTATTACCCCTCTGATTATGAACATGAATATGCTTTGTGAGTAGTTACGTTTGTTCCTGAGGACACGGGAGAAGTCTTGCTATTAGTAGTCATGTGAATTTGGTATTCGTTCGATATTTTGATGAGATGTATGTTGTCTAACCTCTAGTGGTGTTATGTGAACATCGACTACATGACACTTCACCATTATTTGGGCCTAGAGGAAGGCATTGGGAAGTAATAAGTAGATGATGGGTTGCTAGAGTGACAGAAGCTTGAACCCTAGTTTATGTGTTGCTTTGTAAGGGGCTGATTTGGATCCATATGTTTCATGCTATGGTTAGGTTTACCTTAATACTTTTGTTGTAGTTGCGGATGCTTGCAATAGAGGTTAATCATAAGTGGGATGTTTGTTCAAGTAAGAACAACACCCAAGCACCGGTCCACCCACATATCAAATTATCAAAGTACCGAACGCGAATCATATGAGCGTGATGAAAACTAGCTTGACGATATTCCCATGTGTCCTCAGGAGCGCTTTTCTTATTATAAGAGTTTGTTCCGGCTTGTCCTTTGCTACAAAAAGGATTGGGACACCTTGCTGCACCTTATTTACTTTTATTACTTGTTGCTCGTTACAATTTATCTTATCACAAAACTATCTGTTACCACTTATTTCAGTACTTGCAGAGAATACCTTGCTGAAAACCGCTTATCATTTCCTTCTGCTCCTCATTGGGTTCGACACTCTTACTTATCGAAAGGACTTCGATAGATCCCCTATACTTGTGGGTCATCAGTTGGTGTGACAGAGATAGAGAGAGGGTGCATGTGAGTCACATACAAACAGATATCAGAGAGAAATGAGATCCCGAGAGACGGAGTTTTGTGTCTGCGAGAGAGAAAGATATTTCTCAACGAGAGTGATAGCTAGAGAGACATGTGAGGGAACACAATATATATCTAGGGAGAGAGGGTGTGTGTGAGCGGCATACAAGAGAACAATGGAGAAATATGAGACCCTGGGAGACAGAGTTTGTGTTTGTGTGTGAGAAAGAGATATTTAAGAGGAAGAGTCGTAGGTTCTCATATCTAAGGAGCGAAAGACATATCTGTATGAGGGGTGTGCGAGTGGCACACATGGGAATAGTAGAGAGAAATGAGACCCCGGGAGACAAAGTTTTGTGTTTGTGTGAGAGAAAGAGATTCCACATGGAGAATCATAGTTAGAGACACATAGCAGGGAGCGAGATATACTTAGAGAGAGATAGAGTGATGAAGGTCCAGGGAGAGAGTACCGCCAGTGTGTTACAAAGATAAAAGATCATTGTCGACATACAGGTAGCACAAGAGATACCTGAGAGACGATGAACGTGTATAGGTCCAGAGAGATAGTCCTATATAAGCATGAGTGATAGCTATATGAGACGAATATCTGGATTAAAGGGGATTCAAATATTTAAACTGGAGATCACGACATCGATAATATCATAACGAAAATTGGTGTATCAAACATGCATATTCATTTGAATTTGGGCACACATGTAATGTTATATAGTTTATCAATATTGGTGATCCATAGATTCTTTAATTACAAACAATGCATGGTTTATATGCAATTAATGTCTAAACGGGATTACACTATATGTTGCGTGTGTGAAACACATTATACATGTTTGAGAAGTATAAAAAAACCGCATGAAACACACATTAATTGGAGATAGTTAGGGAGGAATGCATACTTTGGATTTCAACATAAAGTGGTTTCAAATATTTGAAAATCCAAATTGATGGATACAACCTTATGAATCTGAGATCTTGCCATTTGTAAACCATATTTATGTATAAATGGTGTTGTGCTTTTGAAAGTATATAAAAAAATGATGTTTATAGAATGTAATTCCAATTGAAAATGGATCCCGCCCGAAAAAAATAGAATACAAACGGGATTCGAATTGAGTTGGCACGAGCGTAAACGTGCACTCTGTGAGATGGAAATTACTACTGCCTATCCCTGCCACGCAAAGCCTATCTGCTGGATTTCTATAGGTTTCGATAGGGGTAGGTTTGTAATTTCACCCAAATGTGACGTAACCGCCTCTCACCCGGATTCATACACGGTGGGCACCAAAACACAGTGTGTCCTCGGCCGAAATCGACTCCCTCCCCGATTCATATTCATATACACGGTGGGCGCCAAAAACAAACTCTCGTCGGCAAATATTCGGTGTATGCGAGATTACTGTCCTATCCCCAACCGACTAATGTTGCTGTGATGTAGTAGAAATTTGAAACGGGGGCTAAGTTTGTAAATTTCCTCGCATGTGAGACAAGCGTGCCCTGAATACATGGTTCCCCCCTTCCTCTCTACCTCCCTTTTCCCCATTCGTACTCCGTGGGCACCAAAACACCCTCTCCACCCCACCCTCCTCCGTCTGCCGCCACCCCATCCACTTTTGTCCTCCTCCACCATGCCAGAGATGATACACCGACGCCGCTGTCCATTACAAGAGATCGACCTCTGTCATCCACGGCTTCGGACCGGGATCCTTGCATCCCGTCCTCTCGCTTCATCCCCGCCGTCGTCCACCTTGCCGGTGCCGCTCCTACGACCGTCTCTTCCACTGCGCCCCGCCACCACCGTCTACCCTCCTAGATCTGGTTCCACGCCGCCGATAGCCATCGCTACCGCAGCACCGTCAAATTCTCAACAGATGCGTACACGGCGCCGCACCAGAGGCGGTACTCTTTCGTATCTGCTCAACTTATTTATCGCAGCAAGAAAATAGATCACCACTGCTTTACTCTGATTTCTTGTCTTGGTTGCGAAGTTGCCTTTGTCTGGTTTGCACCTTCAGATCCGCCATGGCACGCTCAACACTATACTCCCAATGCTTATGGTTTTCCCCTTTTATATTCCACACTAGTTAAATCACAGTAGACTAAATTTTTCAGAGCTCGCCGGAGTTCGCCGGTGCGAACGAAGGGGCTCGTGTGGTTGCGGGGCCTCACCGAAAGAAGAAAACTCGATGCGGGTGGGGGTTGGGGCGGGGGTGGGGGCGGGGGTGGCGGAGGAACACCGGAGGTGGGGGCCGGTGGTCCGGCCGGCGGCCCGCGCGGTGTTTTGTATGGGAAGAATCAGGGACGAGGAAGAAGATGGGTTAGGAGACGTAGGATCTTCATCCAACTGCCTGAAATGGTCGAGAGACAGCTGGGAGTTGCATTCTTAATGCGCTCTGGTTCATCATGTGTGGGCACTGCGCAACCAACATTTTATTATCCAAAATCTGCTTGCTCTTCTTTACCATGTTCCTCTTCCGTTCTTCTTTAATATGTACTCTCTCCGTTCCTAAATACAAGTCTTTGTATAGATTCCACCATGGACTACATATGGAGCAAAATGAGTGAATCTACACTCTAAAATGTATCTGGATACATCTGTATGTGATCCATAGTGGAAATCTCTACCAAAACTTATATTTTGGAACAGAGGGAGTTTGATAGTAGTACAGTATGTTCCTTGTACTGAAGATGAGCAGGGACATTTGCAGTGTAGAGGTCTATATGGTCGGTTGTGATGGACACTTTGAGCCTCTTTGATTCGTAGGATCTTGTAAACATAGGAATAGGATTTGTAGTGGCCTGCCCACTTGAATCCTATAAGAACAGCAAGGAAATGCGGGGAGCTGTGTCGCCTTTGAGAGTTACACTGATATTAACAGTACCGCACCTTCACCTGAAGAGAGCTGGTATCCGAAGCCTTTCTAGTCGTATCGGCAAACTAGCACATATATTCCAGCCCCTGTTCAAGAATTCATGCGATTAACCAGTTAACTTGCCGATTAATCTCTACTCGTAGGGTCACCGAGTAGCCTATAAACTGATAAATCATCCGATTAATTGATTAAATGGCCGATTAACTTGCTGATTAGCCAATTAATCCCTTACTCACCAGCCAACCGAGCAGCTACCAGTTAACGATTTCCTCAACAATGATTCCAGCAAGTTCCACTTTGCTGATTTTACTCTGATGCTTAAGGTTTTCCCGTTATATCTACACTATGATCTGTGTAGTTGCTTTGTGTCGCACTAGCAGCAGTCCACTCTTGAAGCTAAACACTGCAATGACTCACAAAATTGCACCAAGGCATTGGGTGCCATTCTAGATGCAATGAAACTCATACGCTCCCCACCTGTTGACTCTTGTTCAGAATATGATCCTAATGACTCTTGTTCAGAATATGCTTCCTCTTCTGTTCTTTAACATGTTCCTCTTTGTTTATTCTGTATTTAGTATGTACAGTATGTTCCTTATCAGGAAGGGGCGCAGGGACATCTGCAGTCAACAGCTGATAGAGCTGGCCTATACGTGATCGATAGGCTTTCAATTACTAGCGGCATTACAACACCGTATTTTCAAGCCAGTTCCACTTTCCTGATTTATATATCATGGTTATGGTGTACCCCTGTCATGTACACTATGATCTGCCTAGTTGATGTGTGCTCTTGTTATCATGGTTTGGCAATAAACTCTCTATACACAGTATATTATGAACATGTCATCTGCCAGCTATCCTTACTTCTGGAGCCTATTTTTGTGTACTTGTGCCAGATTATATAAATGCACGCACCATATTACAGCACACATGAGCTCTCTAATCAGAATCCAGTGATAGCACACAAGTGTTTACAGGGGCGCCCCTATATTAGAATATCATCTGCATTACAAAGATAATCTCACAACTATTTATGTTTTCATGGTTCTCAGATATTATACGCAATTACAGTGAAGATCAGAATCCGCGCATCAGAAGAATATTGTGGAATACTGCAATGACTTACAAAATTGGCACCAAGGCATTGAGTGCCATTCTGAAAGCAATGAAACTCATACGCTCCCCACTTACTCCAGCAAGTAATGACTATTCTAACCTCGCGGAGTCAAAGGCAGATGGCCTGTCCTGTTCACCCATCAAGGTGCATGTTCTAATTTGGCAAGGTTTTATTGATTGCGCGTATCTTGCATATGTTGTCTTGCATTTCTTCTACTTTGTTGCACCACCATCTGCTCATCATATAACTCGAGATGCCATGCCCATCCATTATCAATACATATTCCATCTGTCATCATACCATGTTTTTTCACTCAAATGTTGTTCTTGTGCATCAGACATCAAAAAGGAAGAGGGTGATTGTCGAACCCGAAGGAGCACCAGCAAATTCCTTGAAAAACGTGGTGGTGCCGGAGAAATCGGACAGCGCCCCACTTATATTGGTTGTACAACCAGTGACACAAAATGTAGGACTGACTCCAGTAGACTGTACTCATACTTAACTGGCCACACCACTAGCCCCACCACACAGGAACTGCACTCCAGCAAAAGGTATACCGATTTCATTTGCCATAGCACCAGCCGTACCACAGAAAAATCCCACTCCAGCAAAAAGTACAGCAAGTCCACCGGCCGAAGACCTATCCCAACTGCAGAGACAGCCAATTCCTGCATATTGGAACCCCATTCCATTTATTCCCAGTTTAAAAGACAATACTTTCAATGTTGTTAGGGACTACGTGCATATATTCCCATCATGGGAAGATCATAGTGAAGACAAACACCATTTTCACATCTTCCTGTCCAACTTACGTGTAAGTGCTATTATTCATGTTTATTATTTTCCTATTTTTTGCTGATTGAACACATCAATGATTTACATTACATTGTTGTAACTAGGCGAGGGTCAATCTGGATAGTCATGACGAGCAAAGCTTGCTTGTGCTTTTCGAGGAAGCATTGCAGCAGTATCAGTGTTACCTGAGGAAATCACACTTTGATGGCAAGTCTATAAACGAATTTCTGGTGAAGTGTCCTATGCTAAATTTAGAAGACATTGAATGGAAAAACCTTGTTATGCACTGGTCTCATTCCCAGGATGAGGTACTGTCTATGAAATCACATGACAATTTGAACTTCTACTTTTCCGCATGTGCCTTACGGATCTTTTTTGCAGGAAATCTACTCGAAGAAGAATTCCGGTTTGAAAAGAACGACAGGATATCACAAATATGTTGCCTGCTGCTTTGCTCTTGTTAGTACCTGTTGTCCTGTATCACTGTACTTGCATACATACTTGGTTCATTATGTGACAGCAGTATGCATGATAGCTTGCTTATCAATTGTTCGCTCCAAATTATCTGATCTGTATGAATGGTTACATTAGTGTAGAATATATCTAATGCCAATGATTTTTTTAGCTCTGCATTGTTCTTGTAAGTACATGTTGTCCTTTATCAGTGTACTTATATTGACAGGTAGTTGTTCATGTACCATCACTCTGCAGCTTATTTTCCTTTGCCCTCCATTTTCTACACATCAGATCTATATTTACTCTTACCATAAGGTTGGTACTGAAGAAGTTTAGCTGTGCATTGCTCTTGGCTGTGACTTTTGCCTGTATTGCTGCACATACATTTATAGCTACTTGGTTATGCAGCATCACTCTTCATCTTATCTTAAATATTCTCCATTTTTCATATATTATCACATCTATATATACTCTTAACAAAACATAGAATAAAGGCAATGCTTATGAAGAAGATTCGGTGGTAAACTTCTTGAATTGCCCCCCAATCAGCATGGACAAGGGCTTTATAGAGCCTGTCTTCGCCAGTAATGTAAGTTTGTCCTTCTCAAGCCTTCACACTTTGTTGTGTATATTTGGTTAGGCATGAATGCAACAGCTGTTTATTTTTGGTGTTTGCATCAAATTGTATGTCTAAAGTTTATTATGTACTCCCTCCATTCCTAAATATAAGTCTTTCTAGAGATTTCAATATGGACTACATACGGAACAAAACGAGTGAATCTACACTCTAAACTATGTCTATATACATCCGTATGTAGTTCATATTGAAATCTCTAAAAGACTTATATTTAGGAATGGAGGGACTAGTTCATAAACAAAAGTTTGTCCTTGTCAATTTAAGTTTTCAGTTGTACAACCAAGTTCCTTCTTCATACCATGTAAATTAAACTATACAGAGCAAGTGATCTTCTTTTGCACTGCATGTATGCTTCTGTTCTTCATCCGTAATCCAGTGGTGTGGTGAACCTACCCACTACAGCACAATGTCATATTCTGCAATGTCTTAACTATGAACAATGTCATATCATTCTACTATTATTTAAACCTTCTCTTTATTTGCCAATCTGAAATGGGATAAATTGACAGCACACTAACCATTGATACTTATGAGTTCTTGATCTGTAATCCAGTGGTGTCGTGAAGCTGCCAACTCCTTCACAATGTCATTTCCTACCATGTCTTGACCTGAACAATACCATATTGTGTTAATGCATTTTTAAACTGTGTCACTTTATTCATCAGTAAGAAATGTGATGAATTGTCAGCACTGATACTTTTATGTGCAAAACCTGTCATCTGTCTGCTTGTTTATCTTTCAGAGTGAGGAAGATATAAGTGTTGAACAAGCGCAGTCTCATCATCTTGCTCAGGTGCTTGCGCTGCAGCTCGCCAGCAGGGCTAACCTTTCTTGAACTCCATTGAAGTGCTGTCAGTTTTGTATATTATTTTGTCGGCGTGTTTATTTGCACTGATGGCGATCTTTGATGCCCAGTGTATGTAATCTGATGTCTGCTTGTGCTTTATTATCATAGTGGCGAACTTTGATGCCCAGTGGATGTAATATGCCGTAATTTCTTTATTGTATAGTCTAGGTTTTTTCTTATTCATGATGCTGCAGTTATTTTACTGTATATATATCCTGTTTTCACAGTAAAGCGGCCAAACCATAAAATTACGGAACATAATCGGGACGTCATGCAATCATGATGTATGATCCGCATCATGGGCCCCGTCAAACTGGCCCACTAGTAGATTCGGGCCTTTAATAGGCCGAGTAACCCCCGGCCCTCTTTACGCAAGAAAACTCAATGGGCTTTTAGGAGGCGGAGAAGTAGGTTGGGCCTGAAACGTGCCGAACAGCTCACGGGCCGGCAGCAGCCCGAAATGGAACCCGACCCATGATTGTGCAAATCAAATCACAGGCTTTTAACAGGCCAAAATTGTCTCGGTCCTTGTTTGGCCCAATCAGATATCGGCTACGAGCGGGCCGAATGCAAACCGGGCCGTAGTTAGGCCCAACTATATGACGGGCTTTTAACAGGCCGAAATTAATATTGGGCCGAAATGTTAAACGGGTCCTTAACAGGCCGAAACTAATATTAGGCCGAATTACTAAATGGGCCTTTTGCAAGTGGGCCCAGAAGCATCGCGTTCAGTTAACGGGCCGAATCTGATATGGGCCATAATTGAGGCCCAAGCCTCTTAAACGGTCGGACCTGATCTGCGCCATGATTTGGCCTAGAACCTGGGAGGCTTTTAACGGGCCGGATCTCATATGGGCCATTATGAGGCCTAGAACGTGGCAGGCCATTAATGGACCAGATCAAATATGGGCCGACATTTGGCCCAAAACATGGTAGCCAGTTAATGGGCCGACCTACTAGGGTCCTCAAAATCTTGTGGGCCTACAGCTGCGTCGGCCCATTAGTGTGGGCGAAATCTCGTGGGCCTTTAGCCGGGCCGGAATATTATGATCCGCAAGAATGTTGTGGGCCTTTACCTGGGCCGACCCATTATGGCACACAAAAATCTTGTGGCTCTTTACCTGGGCTGGCCCATTATGGCCCTCGAAATCTTGTGGGCCTTTAGCTGGGCCAGCCCATTATGGTCCGCAAAATCTCGTGGGCCTTTAGCTGGGCCGGCCCATTATGGTCCACAAAATCTTGTGGGCCTTTAGTTGGGCCGGCCCATTTAAACTTGATGGGCCCCACGTGTCGATGTATCATAGGCGCCTTCTGTCCAATGAGTGGATGACATCTGTCCCAACGATGAGCCGACACGTGTTTCCTCCAGCCAATGATGATTTTACATGTGGAAAATCCCCATTGGTTGAGGCTGTTAACGGGTTATCAGATCCAAAACCCGACCCGGTAGCTTAACGGCGTTCCGTTATGGTGGATGCCACGTGTCGGTCACCCTTGACGAAAGCACTTCTATGACGCGCGATTTATCGTCATGGAAGTGGACACTTCCGTGATGATAATTTTGGTAATGTCATGGAACACTTCTACGACAGCATAGGTATGACTATCTTGATTCTGTCATAAATTTTTCATGGATGTACATGCATGACAAAAAATGCGACCTACTGTAACAAACACGTATCATCACGGAAGTGTATTTTTTTGTAGTGACACATCATCACTTCACCCTCAACTAGTCTCTGTTTACTCTGTAACTCTATTTCGCCTTACTAATTTTTAGCAACCGAACAAGTATCAAATATCCAGGGGCTACTATAAACACTAGCAAGGTACACATCAATAACCTGTATATCAAATATACCATTGTTCACTTTGTCATCCTTCTTATCCACCAAATATTCAGGGCATTTCTACTTCCAGTGACCATTTACTTTGTAGTAGAAGCACTCAGTTTCAGGCTTAGTCTAGCTTTGGGATTCTTCAAGGAAATGACAACTTGCTTGCCATTCTACATGAAGTTCCCTTTCTTTCCCTTTGCCCTTTTCTTGAAACTAGTGGTCTTGTTAATCATCAACACTTGATGCTCTTTCTTGATTTCTACCTTCATCGATTTCATCATCATGAAAAGCTCGGGAATCATTTTCGTCATCCCTTGCATACTATAGTTCATCACGAAGTTCTACTAACTTGGTGATGGTGACTAGAGAACTCTGTCAATCACTATCTTATCTGGAAGATTAACTCCCACTTGATTCAAGCAATTGTAGTACCCAGACAATCTGAGTACATGCTCACTTCTTGAGCTATTCTCCATCATATTTTAGCTATAGAACTTGTTAGGGACTTTATATCTCCCAACTCAGGTATTTGCTTGAAATATTAACTTCAACTCTTGGAACATCTCATATGGTCCATGACGTTCAAATCATCTTTGAAGTCCCGATTCTAAGTCGTTAAGCATGGTGCACTAAACTATCAAGTAGTCATCATATTGAGCTAGCCAAACGTTCATAACATCTGCATCTGCTCCTGCAATAGGTCTGTCGCCTAGTGGTGCATCAAGGACATAATTCTTCTGTGCAGCAATGAGGATAAACCTCAGATCATGCACCCAGTCCGGATCATTGCTGCTATCATCTTTCAACTCATTTTTCTCTAGGAACACATATAAAAACATAGGGAAGCAACAACGCGAGCTATTGATCTACAACATAATTAGCAAAATACTATCAGGACTAAGTTCATGATAAATTAAAGTTAAATTAATCATATTACTTAAGAACTCCCACTCAGATAGACATCCCTCTAATCATCTAAGTGATCACGTGATCCAAATCAACTAAACCATGTCCGATCATTACGTGAGATGGCGTAGTTTTCAATGGTGAATATCACTATGTTGATCATATCTACTATATGATTCACGCTCGACCTTTCAGTCTCCAGTGTTCCGAGGCCATATCTGCATATGCTAGGCTCGCAAGTTTAACCCGAGTATTTCTATGTGTGCAAAACTGGCTTGCACCCGTTGTAGGTGAACATTGAGCTTACCACACCCAATCATCATGTGGTTTCTTGGCACAACGAACTTTGGCAACGGTGCATACTCAGGGAGAACACTTATATCTTGAAATTTAGTGAGAGATCATCTTATAATGCTACTGTCAATCAAAGCGAAATAAGATGCATAAAGGATAAACATCACATGCAATCAATATAAGTGATATGATATGGCCATCATCATCTTGTGCCTTTGATCTCCATCTCCAAAGCACCGTCATGATCACCATCGTCACCGGCGCGACACCTTGATCTCCATCGTAGCATCGTCATCGTCTCGCCAACTATTGCTTATACAACTATCACTACCGCTTAGTGATAAAGTAAAGCAATTACAGAGCGATTGCATTGCATACAATAAAACGACAACCATATGGCTCCTGCCAGTTGCCGATAACTCTGTTACAAAACATGATCATCTCATACAATAAAATTTAGCATCATGTCTTTACCATATCACATCACAACATGCCCTGCAAAAACAAGTTGGACGTCCTCTACTTTGTAGTTACAAGATTTACGTGGCTGCTACGGGCTAAGCAAGAACCGTTCTTACCTACGCATCAAAACCGCAACGATATTTCATCAAGTTAGTGTTGTTTTAACCTTCAACAAGGACCGGGCGTAGCCACACTCGATTCAACTAAAGTTGGAGAAACTGACACCCGCCAGCCACCTATGTGTAAAGCACGTCGGTAGAACCATTCTCGTGTAAGCGTATGCGTAATGTCGGTCCGGGCCGCTTCATCCAACAACACCGCCAAATCAAAGTATGACATGCTGGTAAGCAGTATGACTTGTATCGGCCATAACTCACTTGTGTTCTACTCGTGCATATAACATCTACGCATAAACCTGGCTCTGATACCACTTTTGGGGAACGTAGTAATTTCAAAAAAAATCCTACGCACACGCAAGATCATGGTGATGCATAAAAACTAGAGGGGAGAGTGTCATCCATGTACCCTCGTAGACCATAAGAGGAAGCATTATGACAACATGGTTGATGTAGTTGTACGTCTTCACGACTGATCGATCCTAGTACCAAACGTACGGCACCTCCACGATCTGCACACGTTCAGCTCAGTGATGTCCCACGAACTCACGATCCAGTAGAGCTTTGAGGGAGAGTTCCGTCGGCACGACGGCGTGATGACGGTGTTGATGAAGCTACCGACGCAGGGCTTCACCTCAGCACCACTACGATATGACCAAGGTGGATTATGGTGGATGGGGACACCACACACGGCTAAATATCAATGATCAACTTGTGTGTCTTGGGGTGACCCCCTCACCCCCGTATATAAAGGAGCTAGGGGGAGGCAGCCGGCCAGGAGGAGGGCACGCCAAGGAGGGAGTCCTACTCCGGTATATGCCCGAACTTGCCCGGAACACTTCCGAAATCCAAACATAGTCATCCAATATATCGATCTTTATGTCTCGATCATATCCGGGACTCCGAACTACCTTCAGTACATCAAAACACATAAACTCATAATACCGATAGTCACCGAACGTTAAGTGTGTGGACCCTACGGATTCGAGAACTATGTAGACATGACCGAGACACGTTTCCTATCAATAACCAATAGCGAAACCTGGATGCTCATATTGGCTCCTACATATTCTACGAAGATATTTATCGGTCAAACCGCATAACAACATACGTTGTTCCCTTTGTCATCGGTATGTTACTTGCCCAAGATTTGATCGTCGGTATCTCAATACCTAGCTCAATCTCGTTACCGGCAAGTCTCTTTACTCGTTCCGTAATACATCATACCGCAACCAACTCATTAGTCACATTGCTTGCAAGGCTTATAGTGATGTGCATTACCGAGAGGGCCCAGAGATACCTCTCCGACAATCGGAGTGACAAATCCTAATCTCGATCTATGCCAACTCAACAAGTACCATCAGAGACACTTGTAGAGCACCTTTATAATCACCTAGTTATGTTGTGATGTTTGGTAGCACACAAAGTGTTCCTCCGGTAATCGGGAGTTGCATAATCTCATAGTCATAGGAACATGTATAAGTCATGAAGAAAGCAATATCAGTAAGCAAAACAATCAAGTGCTAAGCTAACGGAATGGGTCAAGTCAATCACATCATTCTCCTAATGATGTTATCCCATTTATCAAATGACAACTTATGTCTATGGTTAGGAAACCTTAACCATCTTTGATCAACGAGCTAGTCAAGTAGAGGCATACTAGTGAAACTATATTGTCTATGTATTCACACATGTATTATGTTTTCGGTTAATACAATTCTAGCATGAATAATAAACATTTATCATGAAATAAGGAAATAAATAATAACTTTATTATTGCCTCTAGGGCATATTTCCTTCACGTATACCATAGGAAAATTAAAAAAACTAACGAGTACAGCAGAGGTGAGATAAGGTGCTACAAGGAACGAAGGAACAAGAAGGGGAAATGTGTTGCACCTGTCGTGCCAGAACGAAAGAGGGGTATCATTGTCAAGACAGAATGCCCTGTCCGGTGTAAGCTAAACGCGTATGGAGCACAATGGGTGGTCCCTGACTATTTCGACGAACACGACCACAAACTCATAAAGAAGTTTGATCTGGTAAAATTTCTAAGCGCCCACAGAGGATTCAGCCCCCTCGAGAAGAAATTTGTAAAGTTGCTACATGATTGAAACATCGGTCCATCAAGAATGGTCCAAATATTGTCCCTGATCCACAGCAGAGATGGTAGACTGAGTAGCATGCCCTACATACCAGCAGAGGTCAAAAACCTAAAGGCAAGTACCGTAGAGAGAGTAGGTTGGCTGACATAGAAGCCATGATAGCCTACTTTGAAGAGAAAGCAAAAGCAGATGCTGATTTCTTCTATAGGATAAGATTGGACGATGAAGACTGTGTCAGAAACATGCATTGGGTGGATGGTGCTGTAAGAAGGGCCTACAAACATTTCTGTGATTGCATATCATTCGACGCGACATATCTCACTAATATGTACAAGATGCCCTGCGCTCCATTCATAGGAATAATTGACCACAATGAGTCATTGCAGTTCGGTTGCGGACTCGTTCGGAACGAAGATATGAATGGTTACACTTGGCTGTTCAAAAACTTCTTGGAGTGCATGGATGGACTTGCTTCGAGGAACATAATAACAGACCAGGATTTTAGCATGCGTGTAGGCATAGGGGAGGTCTTTCTGTTGGCAGTGCACAGGCACTGCAGGTGGCATATTATTAAAAAGGTTGAGGAGACGCTAGGACCATTTTTTGCTAACCCTCGAGAGCTGCACAAGGCATTCGAGTTATGCGTGGACCACAGCCTGATGGTGGAGGAGTTTGAATGGAGTTGGACGGCTATGATTGAAACATACCAAGTGCAAGACAATGAGACACTTACTGGCCTGTGGGAGAAGCGAATGTACTGGGTGTCGGGCCACTTCATGCAGTGCTTCTTCCCATTTCTGCAGACTACGCAGCGCAACAAGGGGTTCAACGCTGTTTTGAAGCGGTACTTGAGCCTGCAACTCATTGCTGCAGTTTGCCAAGCAATACACAGCTTTGCAACAAAAATACTGGGACCTGAGCTACAACAAGAAGCGAACACCGCACTCAAGCAGCCTAAATTGCTAACATATTTGCCAATGGAGAGGCAGATGAGCAAGATATATACCAACAAGATTGTTAACAAGTAAGTCGACTATGTTACCGTCCTATTTGCACAATCATGAAGATAGTAGGTGCCATATAGAATGCAATGTAGTTGCCAGCTTTTTTGACTTGTTGATCTATTGAAAATAGCCATTGAGTATAGTGTAAGCATGATCTATAGTTGCCATGTGGGTTGAACTGTAGTTGCCATGTGGGTTGAACTATAGTTGCCATGTGGGTTGAACTGTACTTGCCATGTGTAATGAACTGTAGTTGCCATGTGAAAATGATATGTAGTTGACATGTGGCCCAAAACTTCATTTGCCATGTTTTATAAATTGCATTTGCCATGTTAAATGAAATGCATTTGCCAATTCAAAATGTTATGCATTTTGCCCATGTGAAAAAATCGTGCAGTTGCCATATGGAAACAAAAAACACAAGAACAGATGTAGGAAAAAACAGGATTTCCATGCCATCATTGGTTTTAGATATACGTTTTTCTATGTTACGGCCTACATAAACGTAAGGTGCTACAAACATCTTATAAGAGTTTAAAAAACACACAAAAACATGCGAATTCTAGGAAGAAATAAAGGGTGCCAGCATGTACACGGCTTACAAGGTGGACGGACATACGTTCAAGGTGTGTTCACTATTGGGCATGTCGGATTCAGAACCTGAAGACCCAGACAAGGGAAGGAACTACTATGTGAAGGCCATGATAAATGAAGATGATTACTACTGCCAATGCTGCAAATTCGAACACGGCTGGATTATGTGTTGTCACATACTGAAAGTAATGGACATGCACGCGGTCACGCGATTGCCCCGCCATTTCATAAGGCGGCGATGGACTTGGACGCTAACGATGCGTTAGGGCCACAAACATCAAATGCAGTTTTGGCTATGCATGAAGAGAGACCGGAGGCAACCACGGAAGCCATGAGGCACGTTGTGTTAACCAAGAACTATGCTGAAATAATAGATGAAGCATGCAAGAGTGATGAGACAGTGAGGGTGGCAAAAAAACACAGGAAAGCCCTGAAAAGAGAGCTTGATGAGATCAAAAAGAGGAAGACTGAAGAAGCCTTACACAGGTTCCCCCACACCTCAAGTGTGCCTTCGTCCACGGGTCCGTCATCTGAAAACTCGGAGGTAGGGTCTGGAACAGCAAGCACGCAAACCCAGGTCAAGAACCCGCCCTGTTCCATCACAAAAGGGCGTCCAAAAGAGATAAGATACAAATCAGGGTTGGAAATTCAAGCAAAACACAAGAAAACAAAGAAAGGGGCGGGCAATCCATAAAAGCAATTGTGGAGGATTGTAACTTAGGTGTTGGTGACATTTTTTGTAAGGTATATGGTCGGGATTTTAAAATTTTGAGAATGACTGTTGGTGGATAACAGGATTTGAAAGAAATGGCATGTATGCCACGTATGTGCTGCTAAATCTGCCATGCAACTTCCATCGAATCCGCCATGTGATTTCTACTGAATCTACCATCGCGCAGATTTTTCATTTTCAGACCACGCATTTTGTTTCTGTTTTTTGACATGCTGGTCTATTGAAAAATGGCTACTGAGTACATTGTAAGCATGAAAAATCGTAGTTGCCATGTGAAATCACCTATAGTTGCCATGTGTAATAAAAATGCAGTTGCCATGTGGAATGATATCTAGTTGCCATGTGAGACAAAACTGCAGTTGCCATGTTTTATGAGCTGCATTTGCCATGTTAAATAAACTGGGTTTGCCATGTTATATGTTATGCAGTTGCCATGTCAAATATCGTGCAGTTGCCATGTCATGCAGTTGCCCAAAAAAACAAAAAACAAAATGATTACTTTCACTAACCATGTCTGATCAACTATATTTGCCATGTTTTCAGGCATCGTAGACACATTCAAACACCCAACTAGTACTACCAACCACATACACATAAATTGTATTGAAACATAAACGTAGCTGCTGTCAAATCTAAGTAGGTTCACATCCACACATATATTACAAAAATATTCAATGCCACTCACACGCCACCACTATATACTAGACTACGGAAGGGTTGCAGTCATAACATAGTACACGAACATATTTTTAAAAGAACAAGTTGATACCTTACATTCATCAGCCATAAAATGTAAGGTAGGCGTGTGGTATGGAGCACCACATGATCACTTGTACTTCTTGTTGGATTTTTTGACAGCTTCCTCTATGCACTCTCGTGCGTTGGCCCACGTGTTGAAATCTTCAGTCATCAACCAGTTCCATGTGTATATTTTGCGAAGCTCAACGACCATTCCAGTTGTGACGACAGGGACCCGTCGGCCTTCCCACTTTGCAAGGTATTCCAATGAGTGAAACCCGCAGTCATGCCTATAAAAGAAAAAGAATCAGGTCAACTCAAGAGAACAGAAAAAATCATAAACTTTGATGCACAGGTGACAAAATGTTAGGATTTGTGTGGAGGACACATGAAAAAAGATAGTAATTACCGGTTTCCTTGCTTCGTAGTCGCGACATACTCGATTGGAGAATGACTGATCTGGACCCTTGAGTTTTCGTAGTGACGGGTCCATGTCCCTTTGAGGTTGTTGATGAAGAATTCAGCATATGTAGTAAGGTCTACATCAGCTTCTGAACGCATTGAATCAAGCACCTCAAATTGTTGGTTCTTCAGGTCAAGGCAAATCGCGTAGTGGTGACCACACTTGTCATGAGGGTCATGTGCTGCAAGCTCCTGGAACATGGGAAATAGTACCTGCAAGTAAAATAAAAGGAAAAGAAAAAGCAGATTTCACATCAAAAACAGCAATGATGTAGTTGGAAAAATGATATGTAAAGATATAGCCGGATGCTGTAAGAGGTACATGAATGACAAAGCAGCAAGCGACCAAAAATACACCCACAGAGAATGTTTATTTGCCATGTGTAACTAAAAGAAGTTGCCATCCATGTATGAACAAAGTTGCCCGGTATTTTAATTGAAGTTGCCACATAAGTTGCATTAAAAAACAGTCAAACTTATTTTACATGGTAGCTGTTGCCACATGAAACATCTGTCACAAAACAGTATGTAGCCCAAAGTGTGAAGCATAGCTACTAACAAAACATAGCAGAAAAAAGATGTGCAAACAAGAAGGAACACTCACACATTTCTTTACTGTGAGCTTGAAATCACCTTGTGTGGCAAAATTCTTCCTCGGGATTTTATGGTGGAAGTCACCATCCCATATTTTTTGCAGGTCACACTATACTGCATGATCGTTTTGTCGGGAAAAATATCCATATTCCTATTGATGAAGTCAATCCCACATGCAACTACATTCTTAGACATTTTGCCAAGTGGCCTCACAGACTCAGCAAGATCACCCAGGTCGACGTACGTCACATCACATTATATGACTTTGGTTCTGTCCAAACATGAGCTATATGAAAATGATATAACATGAAAGAATCATGTCTACTAATTAAAATAAAAAATAAAACGTAAACAAAGCATGGTTGGAATAGCAAAGGAAAAAAAGAGAAAAGCAAGTGAGGGGTTATGTGGTGTGGACGTTACGCTTTCAGCTCCTTCATGTGCTTGCTGTTGGACCTCGCGTTTCCAAAACTCTTGACAATATCATACAGATGGTTCTGCTCTTTTGTGGCCTTGACTTCAGGCTCATAGTCATCCGCGGGGGGTGCATGAACTACCCTATGCTGCCTCACAGATCCAAGGGTGGCACTTCTAATGGTATCCTCGGATACCGACTCAGCAGGCACGTTAGAACTTGATTGCCCCTGACCCCGTGAGGACCTCCTATTCAATGCTTCATCCTCAATCCTATGGTAAGCGGCATAAATTGACGCCAAAATCTCCTCAGGGGTGGCCGCAAGGATCAAAATAGTGGGTTATGATACTTGGAAACAAACAAGTTATTGTGAAAAAAGGATGCAGAATATGAAATGTAGGTGCAAAAATAGTGAGTTGCCATGTGGAGACAACTCCAGTTGCCTTGTGTAGTGCATTATAGTTGCCATGTGGCAACAACTACAGTTGCCAAGTACATTGAACTGAAGTTGCCATGTTGCAACAACTCCAGTTGCCATGTGCTTGGCGAATGGAATTGCAACATGGCAACAAACTGTAGGTGCCATGTTGCAGCAACTCCAGCTGCCATGTGCATCAGATCAGATTTGCCATCACGAGTGACAAACCAAAAAAAAGCTTGTGACAAACGTCAAACTAAAAAAATGTAGAAACCAAAATGATAAACACGCAAAAAATGTACCTTGCACTATCGGCTCTGCAAACTTCACAGCCTTCCTTCCGTCAGCCATTGGCTGCGCCATCATTGGGGCCATGCCTGCCAGGAAAGCAAAGGCAGCTGGCAGAGGATCTTGCGCCACTAGTTCATCTTGACTGGGATCGATGCCAAGGCTACAGCTCGGTGGGGTGAAGGTCATTGGGTGCCTCTCCTCCCTACCAGCCAGATCACGAACTAGTTGTCCGGCAGAATCCAGGGGTGACAGATTAACAAACATTTCTGCCTCATCTATTGCAGTATCATCGGGCTTATTAGTAGGGCGGGGCATGCTGTCAGCGGTATCATTCACAGCTTTCTTGCCAATCTTCTTGTTTGGGCTATACGGGACACCAATGTTCACTGGGAGCTTAGAAGTGCGTAGATTTAAGTTGGGGTCCTCCATGGTGGTGAGAAACGCAGTCTTCTCTGGAAGTTCACCTCCGTCAGTCGTGCCCGGCTTGCTGTGTGCGTCGGTTGTACTCCGGACTTCCGTTTTCTCCATAACATTGCTTTTGGCAGGTGGTGGGAACAATGTGGAAGCAGGCACATAACCAGAGTCATCTCTGTTGCTCCTAGTTACATCTGGTGCATTGGGTATGTCTGCAGGTTGCTTGCAGGGGCTATGACGCCTAGGTGGAAGACTAGCTCGCGCAACGGTCATCGTAGTAATCTCTGGGCCACCAGAAGTTGGAGTTGTTGTGCCATGAGTCTCACCTGTGGATGTCATCTCATTCTGAATTATCGCCGCAGCCCCTTCTTTTGTGGACGCATAAGTACCAGCAGCCACACGCTTGGAATCTGTATCAGATGAGCGGGAATCTTCCTTGCCTAGGTTGATATCGGGAGCATCCACTTCAACACTTGCTGATCGGGTGGCATGGGTCACAGCAACATCCCTGATTGCCAGCAGAGTGGGCAATATCTCAGCAGTCCTGGCAGATACTGACTCATCACACCCAGATGTATGGATGCCTGTTGTTGTAGCCTGCACATCTGCAACCGACGGAGATGGTCGGCCGCTTGCATTAGAGCTAGTGGGAACAGTGGATGGTGCAGCAGTAGTTTTCTTGACTGGTGCCTCATGAACATCTGAGTTGCCACTTGTCGACAGCTTTGAATGAATGCGTTCGAGTGGGTCTCTACGGTTCTGCTTGGTCACGTGTGTAGTAGTCTTCTTCACCCTGCAAAAAAGCGCATGAAGAGTATGAAAATTTGAACAAAATAGTGTCCATGGTAGTCATCTTTAAAAATGAAAAATGTGTGATGTGCCAGAGCTGCCATTTGAGAACAAGGTATGGATGAGCACACAAGACAAATGTAGGGGGTGGAAGCCAGTCGAGAGCTACTAGTTGCCATATGAGTGGAATAAGAATTGCCATGTGGCCTAGTTAGCAATTGCCATGGAGAACAAACAGGAGTTGCCATGCAGCAAAGAAATAAATCATGAGAAAAAAAGAAGTTGCCATGTGGGACTGATGGCAGTAGCCCATATGGCAAGCTGAACAGCTGCAATGAAAAGCAGACGGGTAGTTGCCGCATAAATGTATCAACTGAAAAGGTTGTGTACGATCTAGAATGCATCAAACAAAAGAATAACACTATGACAAATTAAAGAACAGGGAGAACCTACTTCTTGCTTGTCTTCCTCAAGTCTTCCAACACGACAGGATCGCCGGTGTTTGACGTTGACGTACGAGGAGACGACCTAGTGGAAGTGGTATCACCAACAGTGGGAGCGCCCTTCTTCAATCGAGCAGAAGCACAGGTTGGTGTTGGTGCTTGTTTCTTCTTAACTTCTCATCCACCAGCTATCGCCTCGCTGCACGTAGAAAAGATGGCAAAAAAGGGTACCAAGTGTGAGACACAAAAATCATGCCGCGCTTAGCAAACAATGAAAAGAGGGTCGGTCTGTTAAAAAGGAGAGACAAACAAAACACTAAATAGATGACGAACCTCCTCCTAGCAGCTACGGGATCGGTCCTAGACCTCTTGCCAACAGAGCCCTGCCCAACATCCTCTGGAGCTCTGCCCCTCTTTGAAGGCGGCACCCCCGTGTCTCCCGCAACTGTTTGTTCAACTACTTCCTCCGGTGGAGGGACATCTGGTGCAACCTTATCCTTCTTACCACCTACACAAACTTCACCATGTTCATCGTCGTCGGTTGCATGTTGCACATTCTCCATGTGATCGTCGTCGTCCTTGTCGAGACCAGCTTCTCCATCTAGATCATCTTGCATGTCGGGGAGCTCCTGTGAGCTGTTGTAGTTGTACCGGCCATGGCAACCAGTTGGTTGATGTGTTCGTTATCCAACGAATGATGTGAACTGCCTCGCAACTGCGTCGCTGTCAGAGCCATTAAGTGTCGTCCAACCCTCAACCAACTTCCCGAGCAAGGTGGTCATGCCGGAGGCAAACTGCCCAACTAGATGCTCAGCAGGTGCCCTCGCCTGAGCACAAAAACAAAAAAGTAGCAAAAACCAAAGATATTAGAGTCACGTGCGTAAGAACAAAAAAAACCAAAACAACCATAAGATATATATAAAAAATGCTAAGAGAAAAACAAGTTCAAAAAACAAAATAAACATCCTTGATTACCTCAGTAGGACAAGATGGAGCTGAATGCACATCCATCCACTTGCCAAAGTTTTGTGGCTCACCAAACACACTGTAGTCTATAGCATGCTTGGCCATCAGCTGGAAAACAACAAAAACAACTAAGATGTGAGAGAGAAATAAGATGTAGTGACTAACAGTTCATGTATTGCAAAAAAGAGGAAATAAAAAAGGAGTTTCGACACGGATGGCAGAGTTGCCATATGGGGTCAGACATGGTTGCCATGTGCAGACAGCCATGGCTGCCAAGGTATTTATCTCTTGTTAGCCATAAATGATTGCCGTACGGGGATTTTTTTCACATGTTATGAAACATCCGAAATTGAAGAATGTTGTGCAAGAAAGAAGGTAGAACTAACCTGCAGTTACCCATATTTCGTATCGGTTATCCTGTCTGCGGCAAGCACAGCCTTGACAGCAACGTCCGTCCACGCAGAGACAACAAACTTATGTGCAGGCGGCGGGCCTCCTATCCCAATAAAGTCAACGGTGGACAGATCAAGAGCATCGACGTACATGAGCTAGTATACACAATAAAAAAGGAAGCTATGTGAGTTTCAATCATGTTATGGTGAAAAAAGAAGCTTATGTAGTTTTCTTCAGTCATCAAGTTGAAGAGAATAAAGAGAAAGGATTTGCCATCTATCTATGTTAGTTGCCATCATGCTCGTGTTGGCAGTTGCCATCTTGTTATGCTGGTAGTTGCCACCAGCTCAGTATCATAGTTGCCATGCAGATTGTATAAGAGAGAATGAATGTATGAAATGAACACTTTTTCTGTTGTTGAAAAATGTTGTTGTACACAATAAAAAAGGAAGCTATGTCAGTTGCAATCATGCTATGGTGAAAAAGAAGCTTATGTAGTTTTCTTCAGTCATCAAGTTGAAGAGAATGAAGAGAAAGGATTTGCCATCTATCTATGTTAGTTGCCATCATGCTTGTGTTGGCAGTTGCCATCTTGTTATGCTGGTAGCTGCCACCAGCTCAGCATCATAGTTGCCATGCAGATTGTATAAAAAAAGATTGAATGCATGAAATGAATACTTTTTTGTGTTGTTGAAAAATGATATTGCCTTGTAGGCAGCAACTACAGTTATCATGGATTAAACAAAAGTCACTTTCACATGTAAAAGGATTCACATAAAAAATGAAACAAAGGGTTGCCATGCACGATCTTGTATGGTTGCCATGCACGATCTTGTATGGTTTACAGTTATCAACAGTTGTGATGTTGATTTAGGAAAATCATTGAACCATGATAAGAGTATTTTCAAAAGAGTGGGGGGAAATACCATTAGGTGCAAGCGACAACCCTTCTGGTACATCTTGTTTGAGAATGCATCATGCAGGAAGTCAGCAATGAATTTACACCAATTCATTTTCTTCATGTCGTTCAGCTTTGCCTGCACAACACAAATTTCAGGACAAAAAAGATGCCGCATCAGCATTCAAATGAAATCATCAAAAAACTGGCAATGACTAGCTTCCAAATGACATCAAAATCAAAAAATTGAAGGGAAAAAAGAAGTAGAGAGGGAACATTCACCAGGATGGCGAAGCACTTGTTGCTTGGGCGAAGAGATGTGGTAGGCGCAAAGACAGCTGAGATCAAGTACATGAGCAGCTTCATCTTAAATACCTCGCCATGGGTTTTCATGCCCTCCAGCGAAGTTGCCAGCACAGTCGTATCCGGCATGGTTGACATCCCAGGAAACAAACGGGGTGAACAAGGCTTCCTCAATCTTATTATTCACCTCATACGGGACTTTGATTTCTCCACGGAGCACACCCAAAGTGCAGAACACAGATTCCTCATCCAAAGGCAGTCTTCCCCGTCCCGGAATCATGAATTCTCTGGAGGCAGATCATAAATCTCACCGAGCCAGTTGCATACAGGGTTCACTAGGTTCTTGCAGCGAACATCCATCAGAGCATGCATCCCCATCTCATCGTCAGCTCCCTTCTACTCATCAGTAAATCCATCGTTCAAAATGGTCAGGTGTTCTTGTGAAGCCCTATTGGGATGATGTTTCTTCTTCTGCATAACAGAAAAAGGATCATTTGTTGCCATGTTCAATGTCATGAAAAATTTAGTTCTAACTGAACATTGAGAACTCAATGTGACATTGAAAACATATGGGGGTGGAAAGTGACCTCTTCGCCATCTTTTACCCGACCAGTCATGCGATTCTATTGTGGTGCATCCATGAAGTCATCATCATCATCTTGATGGTCGCCACAAGCCATTGTGCTACGATAAGAACAAAACACATGTTAGGGTGAAATGAAAACACAACCGACAGATATGGAAAGAAATGCATAAAGTAACTTCACTCGATATCTTCGATGAACCAAAAAAATGAAAACTCAAATGGTTGGCCCAAGGTTTATGCATTTTGAAGAGGGCAGTAATCGCCATGTGATGAACATGCACAAAAAGGCAGAAAAATAATCAAAATGGAAAAGCAATTGTAGAAACATGGCAACTGGTCGTGTATGTGCTTCTGAAGGAAGCAGTTGCCAGCTAGCAGAATCTTCTTGCCATATTGGCTCATTTGAAAGTGGCAACTGAGGCAGATCATAGGAACACCCACCTCCAACCCGCCCAGGACTGTCCAACATGAAATGTGGCAACTAAACACATTGACTTCATAAAAAATGTGCAAATCGTAAGGCACTTTAAAAATGTTCAAGTTGCCATGTTAAATACAAGGCACTCCAAAAAAGGGCGGACAACTTCGACTGCACAACATGTAATAAGGCAACTCACACCCTGGCATCACATAAAAATGAGTTGCCATGTATTCACAAGCAGCAAATGTACTAGGTTCAAAGTTGTCGTGTCAAACACAAGGCACTTAAAAAAAGGCAGACAACTTCCACTACACAACATGTAATGTGGCAACTCACACCCTGACCTCACATAAAAATGAGTTGCCATGTAATGCAGTCAAAAAATGTTTAGGTATCACAAGCCAGCATGGCAAACGCAAACTGAGTCTATTGTACAGTGAATGTGCCATTGTCCTGGATATGGCATGGCAATAGACATTGTGCGCTCACAAAATTAGTTGCCACATGGAAAGCATATTTGTGGCAAAACTAACACGATTGATCAGGAAATTAGTTGCCATCAGTGATGATAGTGGCATGACAACAGCAATATGTGTTCACAAATTTAGTTGCCACATGTAAAGCATATTCGTGGCAATTGACATAGTTGATCAGGAAATTAGTCGTCATCGGTGATGATAGTGGTATGGCAACAGCATAGTGTGTTCAAAAAATTAGTTGCCACATGGAAAGCATATTCGTGGCAATTGACACGGTTGATCAGGAAATTAGTTTCCATTAGTGATGATAGTTGTTGAAAATGTCATGGCTGCTATTATCCTACACTTTGAAATGCAACTACCTAGATCTAGGGTTCATTCGCAACTATCATACCTTGAAATTTAACAAACGAAAAACTCCCTACACTGATGGCCATAGCATTTCGAGGCAAATCATAACTAACATCTGAAAAAATCGCCCGCTCAATCGCAAGGCAAACAACGAATTTGGTTGCGGATGGGGACGAGGACGGATTTGGCCCGCAGCGGCATGACTGCCACTGCGGCGGCGACAAAACTGTGCAATGCCGCCCTAGATGGCAAGCACGTGACTCCGCCGACGGGGACGCCGGAGCACCGCGAATCGGCCGGAATCTCGAGGAAACTCGAGCGGAAATTGACCATAAAGGGAGGGGGGCGCAAAATCGCAGACAGGAAATGTGAGCACGGGAGGGAGCATTACCTTCATTCTGCGCTCTCCGGCAATGACTCTCCGGTCCGGTGAGCCCCACCAACGGCCACGAATGCGGTCGACTCTTCCGCCGCCGCCGTCGCCTTCTCCTCTCGGTTTCTCCTCAATCGAATGCAACTGGTGTGAAGGGGTGGGTTGGGGAGTAATGAATGGGGAGGGGAGTAAACTGAACCGCGAGGGGAGAGCGAAGTGGTGAGACGTGAGAGACGACAACTGAAGACGGGCGTGGCGTGCGGGCGCGACGGCAGTTCCACCGCACGCCCCGACTCGCAACCGCTGACCTTGGAGGGAAAACGGCGTGCGGGCAAACTCCCTTCACGCCACACATGCGATTTCTCCTACGTGGCACACAAAATCAACCTCTTCGTGCCAAGATTCATGCAAAAGGCACTGGACGACGATCGACGCGTGTGGGCGAATTGGCTAATGCCCACACGTGTGGACGTTAGTATTTCCGTTGTTTTAAGGTGGGGCGGACTAGCCAATAGTAGTTTGAGCTCCATATGTCAAATATTGATAACAAACCTATCTGTACTGAACAAGGACTCATGTGGAGTTTAATTGGGCTGCGGATAGTGGCTTCCATCTTGCGCGAGCTTTTTCTTAAAGATATTTGTAAAATATAAGTAATGTAGTTATGCTTAAATATTTGTGTGTTAAAAATATTATATATACAGATAATGATTAGCAAATAAAAAAATCTAAATATAAAGCATGTGAATTAATTATAAAATATTTAGTAAAATTTAAGTAATATAAACATGTGTATTATATATAAAATATTTAGTAAAACATAAGTAATAAAATTATGTACAAATATCTGTAATTTAAAATTAATATACATACAAACGATGAC
>NC_057804.1:118114193-118151135 GCF_018294505.1 Triticum aestivum
AAAAATATTTAGTTAATACGGACACTGAAAATGTTTATTAAATAAATAAGTTTCTTGAATTAAAAAATACACTGGCTATTTATATTTAAATTATAAATAATGATTAATACAAATGTGTGTATAATTATTGAAATGTTTACATAATTAAAATAATATGTTTGAATTTTAGCTATGAAAAACAGATATGTAGTACGCCCATTTATAAAACACATATATTTATGTAATACTCAGGTTTATAAAATATTTTACCAATTATTTTTCATATAATGCACAGGTTTATATTTAAAAGTTTTTATTTACTAATCGTCGTCTATATGTATGATATTATACATAATATTCAGTACTGTTGTTGTTACGAGTCTTGATGGGCCCTCTATTGGTTGTTATTTTTCGCATATATATTCAGTACTGTTGCCTGGTTTTTCTGTAAATAAAAATGCGAGGTAGTTTTGTGCAAAAATTCATAGCAGTGGTTGACGTTTTCTGCAAATAAAAAGTTTATGCGGGTGTTTTTGTTCTAGAAATACATCACACGAGCGCCTTCACTCACTGACAAATGGGGCCATACACATGGATACGCCCGCACATATGTACTGTGACCATATCTGGACGCTTGAGTCAAGTTAGATGACCACAAAATTGTATTTTCAAAGTTCTAATACTAAACTGAACATACAATGCAAGTTCTATGACTCCCGATAATATTACCTCTTTTGAGTAAGGCTTGTGAGAGAGGATTTGGGCACACGGGTCTGGGGCACGCGGATTCTTTGCAGTTGAAGTCGATCTCTGTATTTCGTGTATTCTTGGGTGTATATTAGTACGCATTCGCATCGTAAAGTTAAAGTATTAAACTTATTTCTGTTGATTTGTTTACAAAGTACATATATTTCGGTAAACAGTTCCTATAAAAATGCGTACTAAAACGCTAGACTTTTGCTGAAAACGTTCAATGTGTCCTCTCCCATATATGTTTTATATGTACCAACTGCTTTTCTTTTTCTTTTTATTTTGAAAGATCCAGCATCAATAGCATTTCATTGATAATAGCAGAGAGCAACGGAGAACAACAAGATGGTGAAGGTCCTAAGACAAGAAGACCCAAAGGTCAAAGAAAAAAACACTCCTAATAGCTGCAGCACAACACTCTAGAGAAAACCATAAAAGAGAACACATCTCCGACTACGACGGTGAACTGCGAAGAGAGTAGCAAGGTTGGTGTCACAAAGGATCGTCGGAGGAACCACTTGTCACGCGTCATCATATACCACCGGTGCCCCGCCACCGCGGCTTCGGTTTCACAGCAACAAACAGTCGAGGCACCCCCACGGACAAGCCGGAGAAGAAGAGACGACTACCACGACCAATGACACGTCTTCGACATGCTCACCGCCGCCATCATTTCCACATGAGTCACCGTGCATGTCCAGTCGTAGGAAGAACCAATGGGAACGACGTTCAAGACGACGCCATCGCCCGACCCTGCAGCAGGGTCTAGGCTTTCACCTGAAGAAATTGATCCAGGAGTAGAGGCTGTGAAATTCCCTATGACGCATCCAAGAAGGATAACAATGCCCATGGGCGCCCCGGCCAGGCTTTCACCCGATGCAGTCACTCCCACGTAGCAGGCCGAGACCGACCCGTGCCTCCACTGGACCGCACACCCCCTCACACAGCAAGCGCGCCACCGTTATCAAGGCCACCAGCTAGCCTCCCCAATGATGGCCCTCCAGAGACCAGATCGGGTCCCGCACCCCGTATCCAACCACGACCGGATCCTCCCTGCTCCAGCACCGCCCCCATCGCGCACCGGCATGGTCACCATGCGTCGCCACGCCCAGATCTGCGCTGCCTAGAGCCCTCCCGCCCAACATGCCTCCTACGTGCCAGATTAGTGCGTCCTGGAGCCCATGTGCCCCTCCCGCGACCGGCACGCTGCAGATCCGTGCAGAAGCAACGCCTAAGCACCATGCTCACGCAACTCAACCACTGCACGCCGCACTCCTCTACAGATGCGTGCTCCCACGCGCCTCCGCGAGCCCGCGGACGCCCGTCGCCTCCGCTGGCTCAGCTTGCCTTGCGCCTCCATGAGCCACGCACGCGCCCGCGCGCCTTCGTTAGCTCGACGCACCATTCCCAACACACCCTGCAGACGAGCGCCCCGCACTGCCCGAGTTGCACGAGAGGGTGAAACCGAGAGGCCTGCAGCCGCCGACGCCATGCGTGCTTTGCAGGGTGGCGGAGGGGGACGGAGGCGGGAGGAGGGGGAGGGGGAGTTTAGGGGCGGCTAGGGTTAGCGCTCGAGTCACCCGCCGGAGGGCGACACGGGGCTCCACAATGAGATAAACACTGCTTCTCTTTTTAGAACTCTTGTGTTCTAATAGTACAACTATAGATGATAGTGATTCAAGCTATTCTGATGCGAATCTCTCACAGACGGCAACGACTGAAGATAGTAGGAGACGTATTCCAGCCTAGGTTAGTTGATGTATGTTTGATGTTCTCTAAATGTTTTTGGAAGCACAAGTTGTACATATGATTCCAGGGTATCGAATTTTATTCTTTTAGGTGTTTCTACTAGATTATCCTATTTCAAGAAGTCAGATCTTTGGCTTAGGCAATCTTCTTGGTAAGGAAAGATCTAGGTCTGGACCTTAGAACACAAACAATCACATGCATATGTAGTTGACGAATCTAGGACGTGATTGTAAGTACCGAAAATTGAAACTCAGAAACTTAGGAAGTACTCCCTCCGTTCGGAATTACTCGTCCAAAAAATGAATGTATCTAGATGTATTTTAGTTGTAGATACATCCATTTTTGTGACAAGTAATTTCGAACGGAGGGAGTAGCTTAGTTACGAACGATGGATCGTAGGGCACTGTGTTAGTTAGCGAAACTTAAACTTACATCACATCTAGTTATACCTGGCCAAACCTCGGGTCGGGCCGGGCTTCGGGCCGGGCCTAGCCAAGCCCGACACAAAAAACCCAGGCCCGGGCCCGGCCTGGCCCGGTCATCGGGCCTGTGTTTTTGGGCCCGAGCCCGTCCCGAACACGTAAAAGCCCGTCGGGCTTCAGGCCGGCCCGGCCCGACCTTCAGAAAAATGCAAAAACGACGGGCCCGGGCCCAGCCTGGCCCGGCCTTCGGGCTAAAAAACTAGGCCCGAGCCTGGCCCGGGGGCAGGGCCGGGCCGGGCCGGGCCGGGCTTCCCATGGCCAGGACTACATGAAGTGTCTTGTACCGTTAGACGAAATTGTATTTACATAATTATTATATATTTTTAGAACAAAATAATATGGATTATTATATCAATAATAAAGATGCATGTACTAGGTTATGTATATAAAAAGTTAGTTTAGTTCAGAAAAATAGTTAGTGAACTTAACATGAAGGTTACATACAAAAATAGAATTACATTATGAACTTGACTTCTGAAACTTAAGTTTATTTATAAATGCACCATATAAATTTTGACAGACTTCAATGACTGATAGTTTGATCTGAAATAAAATGTATGCATTAGTCACAAAAAAATTCAAGTTATCTTATGCAGTGGCATAGTAGCGGATGATTGTATTTGCTAAGTTACTTGGGTATGTAAAAATTGGTTTATTTAATGTTACTGCCATAATGTATAATCTTGATTGGTGCATTAATGATCTTTATATTATCAATGAGTTGATTGAATTAACAAATATTATTGAATTAGCTATTGTGTTAAGTTATATATTAATGTTATATATTATACAACGTTAATGGTATACTGTAACATCGCAAAATTCTAAATTTTGGAATGTTATATTAAATAAATAACTTTGATTGAATGTTGTTTGATCTGTGATTGATTATTTGAAATTTCATGAAATTTGAAACTCTTTGAATGTTGAATGAGAGGGAATGAAATGACTTTCCCAAACTTTCACCATTGCATCTTGACCTCAATGAACTAAAATTTAAACACAAAACCCTAGAGTGAAGATGACATGACTTCTTCCATTTGAAATGAAAAGGGTTTTTGAAAAGATTTGAATTCCATCTGAAAATATTTCAAATTCAGAAACTTTATGCAACTCAATGATTTTCATGAGAAAGGATAAAATGACTTCCTCAAATTATATGAAATATGAGTTGCAAGTTTAAAAGGATCAAATTGAAAGCCCTTTTGAGGGTATTTTGGAACCTACTTTCAATTTGGAGTTATTTGAAGTTTAAAAACCTCTGGAAATATTCTAAAAGACAAAAGTGATATGACAATTCAAAAACAATATTCAGAGGCATTTGAAATATATTTTGAATGAGGAAAAATAGAAAAGGTTTGGAAGTGGTTTGAAATTCAAATTCAAATCCAATTGGGAATTTTTGGTTTTCATCCAAATTATTTCCCCCAAAAAAAATATTTGGAAAATAGGGTAAAATGATTACCTACAATGGAAAAAATGGAGAAACATGAATTTGAAATCATTTTGGTATTTTAAAAATAATTTTTATTGACTCTTAATGCAACAGTAGCACTTTTTGCATTATTTGAATTTTGGTAGATTTTATTTGAACCTGAAAAATAGTTCATGTTTTAGAAAATATCTTTCTGAACATTTTGATATATTATATGCCTATATGGTACTTTTTTATTTGTTTTCTTTCTTTTGTTGTGTCTGTGTAAAAAAAAGGAGGCCCAGCTCGCGAAGCGGTACGTGCCCGACACTCCCCCTCTCTCGCTCGCCTTGCAGCCACCGACAGGTGGACCCCACCTGTCTGGTCTTCTTCTTCTCCATGTTGTGAGAGCCCAACTTCCACACGCCACCGCTGCCGGAATCCCGATCTTCATGGGATCCTCTCCCTGATCCGCCCCTCTCCCAAGACTCTCCACCTATATAAAGCCCGCCTCCCTTGACCCGTTTCCCCCTTTCCCCTCCCCGAGACCCACCGCTACCTCCCCGATTCGTCGCCAGAGCAGAGCAGCACCGCCGCACCATTAACGCCCTACCGCATCACCCCGACCACCCCGCCACCGCCCGAAGCTACCCACACGTTCGCCGCTCTCTTCCACACCTCCCCGTGCCCTCGCTGGAGCCCTAAATCCACTAGAGCGACATCACCGCTAACGCCCAAATGCCATCGCCGCCTCGAGCTCGCCGCCACCCTTCTGCGACGTTCTCGAGCACGGCTGAGGCAACCGACGTGATCGTCTTCGTCCGCTGCGTTCTCCCAACAAGTCCACCGAGCTCGCCAACGACCGGAGCGCCGTCCCCATCGACCACTGAAGTAGGAGCACCTCATCGGAGTTCATCGCCGCTGCGGTATGCTTCCCCTCCGTTCGATCTGTGTTAGATGGTGTAGATTATATCTACCGAATGGATGGGCTTTTATTTGTTAGATCGGTTTCAGTGCGGTTTATTTACAGTTAGTTTCATTTAGATCGAACCGGGTCCCTCCGGTTTTTCTATTTCATATGCACCACCAGTGGTTCTCTTGGATTGCGAGCGTTCACCTTTTAGTCCTTCAAAGTGTTTTTTTCTTTTGGCGTGTTTTTATTTTTTGGTCCGTCCCTTCTGGCGACGGTTGGCGTAATTCACGGAGTGACGATTTCGGGGCGATCCTGATCTTGCTAGGGTTCTAAGAGTGGGAGACGACATTAATCGTGACCCCGTTCAGTGCTTGATCCTGTGGTGTTCTCTTCCCGCAGATCATACAACCCCTTCTCCAGTCCCATCCACCATAAGCCTTCTGCGTGCTAGGGAACATAGTCGTACACCACCGGTTCACCCCTAGAGTTTCTTTAGACTGAGGGAGGGGGTCGCTGAGGAGAAATGGATGATGTTGAAGGACTAATGCGGGGCCTAAAGCTATCTGCGGCAGAGAAAAGGGGTTTGAAGATTGGGCAGGCGGAGAAGGGTAAAGCAAACAAGTGGGCACCATCATCCACAGGCGATGGGGAAACTCCTATCTGAGAAACCAACACGCGGGCGTGGTTGGGCAGACGCTGGGAAGGATTTGGTGCCCTATAAAGGGTCTCGATTGCAAGGAACTCGAGACTAATGTCTTCGTGTTCACTTTTTGTCAAGCAATGGGGTGGAGGCATGCCCTGGAAGAGGGACCATGGTGGTTTGACAAGGAACTCTTAGTCTTGTAAGAATTTGATCCAGATAAGACAGTGGAAGAGTATGAGTTCAAACTGATTCCCATGTGGATTCGTGTGTTTGGTCTACCTCTTGGTTATATGAACAGAACAACGGGTGAATGGATTGCTGCTGATTTCCATGAACTAGTTGATGCGGATGTAGGGCGCGATGGCAAGGCGGTCGGGAAATTTCTACGGGTGAAGGTAGAGTTAGACATTAAGGAGCCCCTTATGAGAGGTTTTGTTCTGTATTGAGAGAAGAAGAAGGATGATGTTGGGGGAGGCGTATTGGGGATTGTGGAAGAGAACAAGAAAAACAAAAGGAAGGATATGTTGTGGTGTCGGTTTGAATACAAGCATATGCCAGATTTTTGCTATACATGTGGCATCATAGGGCATGGAGAAATGGATTGCAGCATGAAACCCATCAAAGGGGAGGCGCCCCAGTATGGGCCATGGATGAGGGCTGAAGAAGGAACCAGGGTGGGAAGGTAAGTCCGAAGGGGAAATGGCAGGTTGGGCGAGTTACTGATGGTAGTAGGAGCCGGAGTGGTGGTAGGGGGAGCCATGGAAGCCAGTACCAAGGTGACCAAGATAGTATTATTGGGGGAAAGGGTCTGGAGGTTCAAGGAGTAATGCGTCCACTTGGAGGAAGGATGGAACGGGGTCTAGAAGCAATGATGATAACTTGGGAGAGGAAGAGAAAGAGGTTACGAGTCCCTTGAAGATCACAGAGAAGGTGGACAAAAGGTTAAGCAACAAGGTTGTGAAAAATCTACAGTTCGAGCCACCTGATGTGATACAGAATGAAAAAAGAGTAGGTTAACTCGGGGATGATTATAGATGTGCCAGGAAAGAATGATACCCAAGTTAACATGGCCAAAGAGAGGACATATAACGACAGGAAGGGCAAGGCTAGTTCTGAGGAGGAGGGGGATGGTGGTAGTAAGGGTGATCCAGCTGGGGATGTGGGAGGAGTGAAGAATGGGAGGAAGTTTCGTAGGAAGCATCGGTTGGCAGGAGCTCGAAGAATGCACTCGAGGTGAAGTTGGGGAAGAGGGTAGGAGATGATATGGAAGTTGAAACAACCATCATCAGCAAGAAAAACAAAACGGATGAGCAGGAAGGGCATATGGACGAACAAGTGGTGGAAGGGGTTACAGTCAGCAATGCAGAGACCGTCAACAAGACAAGCATATCGGTCGGGCTGTCTGAGCAGCCTCGCCGGGCATAATCAAAATCATTAGCTAGAACTGTTGGGGGCTTGGGAATGGCCCGACAGTTCAAAGTCTCCTTGAATTGGGGAGGGGTGAGGATCCCGACGTGTTGTTCTTATCTGAGACCAGACTTACGGAGAAGGAGTTGGATAGCTTACGGTGGTCACTGGGCCTAGTTCATGTGCTTGCATTGGACCTCGTGGGGAGGAGTAGGGGTATTGCACTATTCTGGAAGAGAGGAGTAGATGTGAGTCTGAGATCGTATGGGAGGAGGCATATTGATGTTGATGTGATGGAGGAGGCATGAGTAGTGTGGAGACTGACTTGGGTGTATGGGGAGTCTGCGATGGAGCGTAAGCAAGAAACATGGCGCACACTCAAATTGCTCGGATAACAACATCAAGATGGGAGACCGCGGTTATGTTTGGGTGATTTCAATGAAATTCTAACATGCGATGAAAAAGTGGGAGGAGTGCCAAGAGTACAATCATGTATGGATAGGTTCAGAAAAGCGCTAGTGAGTTGCGAGCTTTATGATGTGGGATTCGAAGGAGACAAGTTCACTTGGCGTAATCACAACAAAGAGCTCGACAGTTACATTTGTGAGCGGTTGGACCAAGCAGCAACAAACTCCAAGTGGTGTGAGACCTTCTCGGACTTCTCTGTCTTAAATGGTATCCCCCGACATTCGGACCACAGACCAGTCATTGTATGTACGGAAGCAGATAGGAGGATAGGACTAATGGGAGATAGGAGTTTTAGATTTGAAGCATGGTGGATACAGGAAGAGGGTTGTAGCAAGGAAATCCAAGGAGCGTGGGAGGATAGCTGGTTGGTAGGGAAGGAGGAGTGACTGGTGCCATGGGGAAGGTGGCTGGTAGAATGCGGTAATGGTATAAGGATGTTGCGGGAGAGCTTGAGGGTAGGCTTAAAAAGGCGAGGTTGGAGCTGGAGAGGTGTATGAAAGATAAGGTACTGAACACAAAGTCAGAGAGGAAGCAAGGCTGAGAGGCTTGGTACGGGACCTGAAGGGAAAGAAGTATACCAAACCAATACGAAGGACCCATATTTCCTAGTTGAAAAAGGCAATAGAAACACTTGTTACTTTATGGTGTTTACGTCAGCAAGGAAAAAGGCGAACAGAGTGAAGGAGTTGTGGAGGGAGGATGGATCGGTGGTGAAGGAAGGAGAGGAGATGACTAATTATGTGTGCTCTTTTTTTCAGGACCTATTCACCACAAGTGGTGGTTCCGGGATGCCTGAACTCATTGCAAAAGTGGAACTGCGAGTCAGGGACACCATGCTCGTTGTGCTCAACGCTGAGTTCACTAGCGAGGAGGTCAAGGTTGCACTTGATCATATCGGTGACCTGAAGGCGCCGGTCGGACGGAATGCCGTCCATCATCTACAAGAAGCATTGGCATTTCATGGGACACCGGATCATGTAAGAAGTGCTCGCTGTCCTCAATGGGGGTGATGTCCTGGCAGGGTGGAATGACACGGTGGTCGTGCTAATTCCAAAGGTAAAAAACCCAAACAGAATCAAAGATCTGCGGCCAATCTCACTCTGCAATGTACTGTACAAGCTAATCTCTAAAGTGATAGCGAACCGACTCAAGGTCATCATACCTGCGATTATCTCTGAAAATCAGAGCGCGTTTGTGCCAGGGAGGCTCATTACCGATAACGTGTTAGTGGCGTATGAGCTATCACACTTTCTCCTGAACAAGAGAAATGGCAAGGAGGGGTACGCAGCAGTAAAGGCAGACATGAGTAAGGCATATGACCGTGTCGAATGGAGTTTTTTGCAAGCAATGCTCGAGAAAATTGGGTTCAGTAGGAATTGGATCGAGCTGATTATGAAATGTGTGACATCGGTCCGCTACCAAATTATAGTGTATGGCAAGTTAACTGAACAATTCTGCCCTTCAAGGGGCCTGAGACAAGGTGACCCAATGTCACCATATTTGTTTGTGATTTGTGCTGAAGGGCTCTCGGCTTTGTTACAAGCTGCAGAGAGAGAAGGGAAGAATAGTGGAGTTAAAAATCTGTCAGGCGGTGTCGGCTGTATCACATTTGTTCTTCGCCGACGACTCAGTGCTCTTGCTGAGATCAAACCAAGAGGAAGCTGCTGCTTTGAGAGATATCCTGAACCTATATGAAGCATGCTCTGGGCAATGCATCAATGTTGAAAAATCTGCTATCATGTTTAGTCCAAACACGCCAACGGATGCAAGGAATTTGGAACAACAAGTACATGGGCCTCCCCGTACACGTTGGCCGATCTAGGAAATGTGCTTTTTCCTACATAAAAGGTGCATTGGCAGGTCAAGTCTACGGATGGAAACAGAAGCTAATAGCGAAGGCTGGTAAAGAAAGCTTGGTGATAGCCGTAGCGCAAGTCATTCCTACGTTTGCTATGTCATGCTTTGACCTGAAAAAATCTTCTGCCATGAGCTGAGCTCCCTCATTGGTAACTATTGGTGGAGCCAACAAGATAAGGATAACATGGTACATTGGATCAGCTGGGACAAACTCATTATGCCAAAGGCAAAGGGAGGGTTGGGGTTCAGAGACATGCACAGTTTCAACATGGCAATGTTGTCAAGACAGGCCTGGAGACTCATACAGAACCCGAACACCTTGTGTGGTAGGGTTCTTAAATCCCGTTACTTCCCTAATTGCCATGTGCTGGAAGCGGTGGCCGGATATGGAATCTCCTATGCATGGAGGAGTTTGCTCAAGGGTATAGAGCTGGTACGCGGGGGGTACATTTGGCGCATTGGAGACGGAGCCAGTGTCAATATCTGGATGGACCCCTGGATTTCGAGGCCGTAGTCGTGAAGGGTGATCACCCCACGGGGGAACAATCTGCTACAGTTTGTTAATGACCTGATAGATCCGGGTACTGGGCAATGGAATGAACGCCTAGTGCAAGACACTTTTTGCGCGAATGGTGCCAGGCATATAATGCAGATGCCGCTGTGGGAGGGGGTGCAAGATTTCATAGCCTGGCAATTTGATAATAAAGGTCTCCACTCGGTGAAGAGTGCTTACAAGCTGTATGTTGAATTAAACACGATTAGGAAGAATGGCGGAGCAGGAATGAGTCCCAATGATGTGGGTAATCTGAACAGTTATAAGGACGAGTCTTGGAAAAGGATCTGGAAGTTGTTGTGCCCGCGGAATGTCCAAATGTTTACATGGAGGGTGCGGCATGAATCATTGGCACTTCTAACAAATATGCAGAAGAGAGGCTTCAAGCTGGAGAGCACAAAATGCTTGTTTTGTGGCCGTGTTGATGAAGATGGAGCACACTTGTTCATCAAGTGTAAGGCTGTTAAGAAGATGTGGCGGGAGCTTGTTCTTGAGAAAGAAAGAATGGAGCTGGAAACTATCTCGTCTGTACATGCTATGATGGATTATCTATGGGGGCTGGCTGAGACAAAACGCATGCATATCCTCACTTTCTGGTGGCTCTAGTGGAGCGCACGGAATAAACTACGGAAGGGGGAGCTTGTTGTGTCGGTGGATGAGCTAGTAAGACGCACACGTAGCTGCGTTTTGGATTACATGCAAGCCTTTCTCCCACCACCCAAAAAGATATGTGTTGATAAGTGGAGTCCACCACTGGCAGAAATGGTGAAAATCAATATTGATGGAGCCTTTGTCCCAGGGGATGATCACGCTGGATGGGGAGCTGTGGCGCGAACCATGGATGGCGCGGTGGTGGGAGCCCGAGCTGGAAGACGGGAGCATGTGGAGGATGCATTAGCGGCAGAGGCGAGAGTTGTGGCCCATGTTGTGTCAATGGCAGCAGATATGGGAATAATAAGAGTGGGGTTCAAAACTAACTCACAGCTGTTGGCGGGGGCTTTGGACCTCGGAAGGCTGACTCATCACCGTATGCTGCTATCATTAAGGACATGAAGTACCATCTCAAGATGTGGTTCTTCAAACATGTAATAAAAGTTTCGCCGTAGTGCCAACTCAGTTGCTACCATTGGGCGCATGTGCCCTCAAAACTCTATTATGGAGTGTGAGTCTGATGTACCAGCCCAAGTGGCTATTTGTGTCTCAGGAGATCTACCCAAGAGCCGTTAAGTTAAAAAGCAGTTTCTTTGCCTTAAAAAAAGGAACAGCCATGTGGTCACTGGCCGATCCGTAGGCTTTTTCTGTTTTTTTTCAGTTCTGTTTATTTCCAGAGATAGTTTCCGTCTTAGATTGCTTGTATCTTTTAGCCTACTTACTGTTTTTGAGTGATTCCAATTGCACGGTGTCACAAATTGTATGAAGTTTCTGTTAGTGACTTGAAATTTTGAATTTGGGTAGCTTAAATTTGAATTATTTCAAATATGCTTCAAACATTGTTTTGTCTCTAGTTTGAGTTCTAGAATTTTTTTTTGATTGATTCCTTTTGCTCCTGGTCACTATGACCTTTGCCTATCCAGTAGTGTTGAGTATTTTATTTTTAGGTTAATTTAAATTAGGGTTTTGCTAAACAGGGCCTGTTTTGACTTTGTTTTTGTTTTAACTTTACTTCTTTTGTTTTTATTTGTTTTAAATTATTTCTTTTTGCAACTTTTGACAAGTTTTACTTTGTTTCTGTTAGTTAACAGTAGCCACTTTTATTTATCAGTTAAAAATTATATTTTGTTCCTTTAGTTTGTAGCCAAACTAGTATAAGTCATAAACAGAGTTATATAGTAGCTTTTTTGCAAATAAAATTTTATGAAAAATAATTTCTGTACTAATTTGTTTTACAATTTCTTTTCTGTTAATTTATTGGTTTAGTATTTTTTTTGCTGTTAAGTTTTATGTAGGACAAAAATTATTTTTATTGTTTGTAGTAAAGTCTTAGACTTTTTTCTTAGTAGTTTTTCTTGTAGTTTTCCTTGAAGTTCTTTGGATTTATTTGGGTTTTATTATTTGATTTATTTTTGTTTATTGATAATTATGATTACTAGAAATTTTTTGCTATAAGGATTGCTTATGTGAATGCAATGTTTGACTATATAGATTTTTCTTCGGAGAGTGATGAATAGTACTATCAGGATTTCTTCGAGAGCGATATTATCTTCATCAACTTACCAGGAAAGTTCACTTTGACCATGTTATTCATACCTACGTTTTTATTGCATCTAGTGTCACCATTCATAATCCCTCCAGTAGTGATATTGACTTCTTGTAGTTGAGTAGAATGCATGAGGTAGGAACCCATCTCCTTGTTATCAAGCCCGGGACATATATAGTTTTAAATGCAACACTATTGTAGACGGGGTTTGGAATGAGTGCTCGGGAGTGGTGTGAAAAAGGAGGACTCTACATCAATGACGACAACTCCATGATGGCATCTGCAAGGACTACATCTTTAAGGCCTCAATACTTCAAGACTCTAGATAAGAATCCAATATACCTCTGGATGGAGAATGGTTAAGAAGGGTACATCTGGTGCCTCCAGTACTCAGTGATTCCGGAGAAGCATCGTGATATCATGCGGAAAGCTCCACCCAGTCTCAAAGAGATGGAAGAACACTTCATGCCGAGAAGCTTACCTGTGCAATTGCAAGTCACTATGGGCTCTAGCTTGGTTGACCCTAGTGGTGACTCTGGCTGGGACGTTGCCAGCAGATGTAGAACTACGATAGGATTGGATGGGCACCGGACAGTGGTTAGAAGAACTCTTCGGAAGACCATGTTTTGCTTGTCCTATTCTCAAATGATCTGAAGCGCGAGGACAAAAAGGGAGGGATCAAACCTTGCGGGTAAAGTGTACAAACCTCTAAGAGGGTTAAAACCTAATCAATTAGCCGTGTCCCCGGTTACAAACAATTTGAGCATCTGGACTTGGATCTATCTCGGAACTCTCAACACCGGACTGATAACTTAATTGTGGGCAACATATGATTATTTTGGGCTATGAGACATCAGTTGGCTGAACCATGTCATAGTAGAGAACTCCGTAGTAAAGACTCCTGATATTCTTTTAACGTAGGAAAAAAACCCAGCTTTTATGCAAAACTCAGACACAGAGCCACAAAGCCATATTGCATATAGTATAGTTTTATCATCTGTTTATCTTATTTGTGATCTTGCCGGTACATTCAATGCACTGACCTACATGACTGCAACGTATCATGTTGCAGGATTTCTACGACGAGAAAGAGTTACGATATAGGGTTACGTTCTACACTCACTTGCCGATGGCATTGATGGGACTCCACACCCGATTTATGGTTTCTGCTGAGACTTATGAGGTATATATAAGTTTTACGTTGTTTATACATGTGATTGCACTTTGATATATACATTGATGTACTGTGTGTGCCAGCATACTGATCCAGGGATGGCACAGATACACAGATGCTTGGCCGTTTGAGTTCGGGTCGCTACATATATTTACTTCTTTTATGATCAAGTGATAAAAAGTGAGTTATGAAGATCTTCAGAAGGAAAACGATTCATTGCTTGCTCAACAGATCAGTTCCGCTCAGGAAGAATTTATTCCACCATGACTGAAATGCATTGAGCATGAATCTACTAATTCTTCACCTAAATGTTCAAATGCTTCTATCGCTGTAAATTCTTCAACTATCTCCGTGGTCACAAATTCCTCACCTGAGGATACCAAAAGTATCACTAACAATAATGCAGGGTTCAAAGAATTGTATGTGACAGGCATATACAAAAGCCTCCAAGGGCACCAGACTCTTTGTGATGTGCTCCAAAAGCAGATCTTGAACAGGAACCCTAGGAAAGAGGGTATTGCCTTTGAGAGGAAACTCAATGCTAATGGGACCTACTGGAAACCTGAGCAGTACCCCAAAACCTCATGGGTTGCTGCAAAATGACATCTTGTAGATCCATGCACGTTATCTGGCTTTACTTGTGAATCTTCATATTCCTCTGATGAGTCATTTGACTCCAACTATAAATTGTTCAAGAATCAGAATGGTGAAGTATTTGCTCGATATATTGGAACTAACTGCAGGAATGGTCCTCCTATGAAGAAAATCTGGGTTCCCAAAAGGTGCCTTGAAAATCTCCAGGTGAATGTCATCATGACACCACCTATGAAGAATAGGAACCCCAGATCAAATTCTTCATATGGATCAAAATTTTCATATGGATCCAAGTCCTCATATGGACCAAATTCTTCATCTGGATCAAATTCCTCATGTGGATCCAAATCCTCATATGAACATCATCGTGCTAACACTTATGTTTCGCAGGGAAAGTCTAAAGGCTATGAATATGTGCATTATTCTTCAAACCATTATGTTCATAAGTCCTCAAAGAATTTCTTTGCTTATTCATATGCTTATCCTAACCCCTCTTCTGTGAAACAAAGTGCACTCGCTTCTATGCCATCTTTTTCTTATGGAGCTCATAGAATGATGAACTCTTTGCCACTCCTTCAGATGTGGGTGGTGAAGAAAAAGAACTAATCTCTTATGCAGGGTCAGGTCTCCAGACGAACTTAATCGTCTGAAGAATTTGATGGAGACCTGAATATGCTTGAATGGACGCAAGCTAATCATGAAGAAATGAATTACTCATTTCTCACGTCCTCATATTGCTATATCTATTACTGTTGATGAAATTCAATCTAATGAAATTGATATCATATTCTTCACTAATGAAGTATATGGGTTCATAAGTTGCACTAATTCATCTGCAGGATGAACAACCTAAAGCTACTGAGTGGGTCATCGACAGTGGATGTACAAATCACATGACCGGTGACAGGAACTTATTGATGGACACTTCTTTATCTCCATCTCATCTGAAGCATATCACCTACGCTGACAAAGGCAAAAGTAAGGTACTGGGTCTAGGTAGGGTTGCAATCTCAAAGGATAGACACATGGACAAAGTCATGCTTGTCGAGTCCTTAGGATTCAACCTCATGACTGTCTCAATGCTTTGTGATCTTGATATGGTTGTCGTCTTTGGCAAATATCGTTGCATTGTGCTAATGGAATCTGACAATTCCAAAGTCTTTGAAGGCTTTAGGAAAGGAGACTTGTATATTGTTGATTTCTCTACAGGACCACAACATGCCACATGTCTACTAGCAAAAGCTTCAGAAGGCTGGTTATGGCATCGACGACTTGGTCATGCTTGGATGAGGAACTTGCATACACTCATAAAGAAGAAGCATGTCATTGGCATCGAGGGTGTCAAATTCCTCAAAGATCATCTTTGTGGGGCTTGTGAGGCTGGAAAGATCACCAGAGCCAAGCATCCCTCAAAGATTATCATGAACACTTCTCGTCCCTTTGAATTACTTCACATGGATCTCTTTGGCCCTACTCATTATGCCACATTCATTAATCCTGCCTCATTATATGGCTTTGTCATTGTTGATGATTATTCTCATTACACATGGTGCATATCATCACTTATAAAAATGAAGTGCAGGAAGTCTTCAAACGATTTTTCTCAAGAGCATCTATGAAATTCGGTGTGAAGATCGAGCATATCAGGAGTGATAATGGGACTGAGTTCAAGAATACTGGTCTTGATGAATATCTTGGTGTACTTTGTATTACTCATGAGTTATCTGCTCCCTATACTCCTCAGCAGAACGGTGTCGTGGAGCGCAAGAACAGGACTCTTGTTGAGATGGCTCGCACTATGCTTGATGAATACAAGACTCCACCTTGTTTTTGTCCTGATGCTATTGATACTGCTTGCCACGTCATCAAGAAGGTATATCTTCACAAATTCTTCAAAAGACCTCATATGAACTCCTCACTGACAAGAAACCCAATGTAAGTTATTTCAAAGTCTTCGGTGCTAAATGCTGGATTAGAGATCCTCATCACAACTCTAAATTTGCACCGAAAGCACATGAGGGTTTTATGCTTGGTTATGGAAAGGAATCACACACCTACAGAGTCTTCAACACCTATCATCACAAGGTTGTTGAAACTGTAAATGTGCGATTCGATGAGACTAGTGGCTCGCAAAGAGAGCACCTACCTCCTGTGCTAGATGAAATGTCACCTGAGGAATCCATCAAGGTCAAGGCTACTGAGGATGTCATCCCTACCGAAGAATCTGCTGAAGAAATCATTTCAGATCGTGAAGAAAATCATGCTCATGCTACTAAAGAAAATGGCCCTGAAGAACGCGTTTTCTTTTTATTTTTTCCTTCCGCGAGAGTCAGGGGTTTGTTTTCACGAGAGGCACGGTTGTGCTTTCGCGAGAGGCACGGCCGTGCCTCTTGTAAACGAAAAAAACGCGTTTTCTATTTTTTTTCTTCCGCGAGAGGCACGGTTTTGCTTCCGCGAGAGGCACGGTTGTGCTTTCGCGAGACTCACGGCCGTGCCTCTTGGAAACGAAAAAAACGTGTTTTCTGTTTTTTCCTGTCGTGAGAGGCACGGTTGTGCTTTCGTGAGAGTCACGGCCGTACCTCTTCGGAAATGGAAAAAAACGTGTTTTCTGTATTTTTTTCCTTTCGCGAGAGTCATGGTTTTGCTTCCGTGAGAGGCACGGTTGTGATTCTGTCAGAGGCACGGGCGTGCCTCTTTCGGAAAGGGAAAAACCCGTGCTCCCGGTTCGGTTTTTTTGTCCGGTTTTTTCATGAGAAAAAAGTTCGTCAAAACTTATCAACATGGGATCTAGTTTTGAAGATCTCGACACGAGGAATCCAACGGCGAAAGCGGTTCGAGATTTGGACGCACAATTTAAGAGATAAAACGTTTTAAATAAAGGATCTACGAAAAAAAGGAAAACTGCCAGGTTGCGACAAGTGGCGCACATGCAGCGCGCCACTTGTCGCAACCTGGGGAATTGGAATGATCTTCATAACGAGTACTTCTTAACTAGTGATTTCGGCTGTTAGCCACTCCGCTGTGGGCGTGACCTACTGGAGGCCATTTCAGCCGGGTGTTTTTGTTTTGTTTTCTTTCATTTTTCTTCTCTGTGTTTTCATTCTTTTTTGCATATTTTTCTCCATTTTTTTGTTTATCTTTTGCTTTTCTTATGTTGTTTTCGTTTTCACTGTAAATTTCCGTATATGTCAAAAATATTTTTTAAATAAGTAAGCAACATTTTGTGTATATAAGTTCAACATTGTTCAAACGCTTATTCATTATTTTTTAAATGCTTGATCAACATTTTAATACTTATTTCACATTTTTTAAATACTCATTTCGCATTTTTCAAATACATGTTTAATTTTTTTATATACATGATTAACATTTTTTGAAATACTTGTTCAACATTTTTACAAATCCTTGTTAAATATTTTTCGAATACTCGTTGAACGTTTTGAAAATACTGGTTCACCATATTTATATACATGATCAACATTTTTTGAAATAATTTGTTCAGCATTTTTTCAAATACGTCTTCAATATTTATCTAATAGTTGTTTAACATTTTTTAAATACTTGCTCAATATTTGTTTTCAAATATTTTTAACAGTGTTTTTTTGTAAAATACACATTTGTATTTAGCAGATAATAAAGGGGCATTTCCTATTTGGCGCCACGGGCGCCAGTTAACGTGCATTTTGTTAACTGGAGCCTGTGGCGTCCGTAAATGGTCCGGCCCATCTAGGCGCCCGTTGACTACTTTTAAAAAACAAATCTGTGAACTTTTTTGAGATTGATGAACTTTTTCAATATTTAATGAACATTTTTTCTTGAAAATGGATGAACTTTTTTTGATTTATGAACTTTTTTTCTTTTCCATGATTTTTTTTAAATACATGAACTTTATTTCAATTTCTATGAACTCTTTTTCAAATTTAATGAACTTTTGAGAAACTGGATGAAAGTTTTTCAATTTGAATGAACTTTTTCTCAAATTGATGAACTTTTTCAAAATTTATGAACCTTTTTTAAATATATGAACATACTTTTTCAAATGAATGAACTTTTTTCCTTTAAATCTGTAAACCTTTCTTCATTTCATGTATTTATATTCGCAAAAAATAACTAACAGAAATTTAGGGCAGCATGCTACTGGGCCGGCCCATGCTAGCAGCACTGCAGGCGCCGGATCGTTAACGGGCGCCTGCAGCGCCGTATAGGAGCTCCCTAATAAAGGGCTATTGCTTCAGGCGGTACATCATGGAAATTGCTTCCAAAGTTGCAAACTATTACCCAATGCCACTTATAAGTGATAGAAAATGAGGAAAGTATCATTTCCCCCCTCAAATCCTTTATGATGGATCAAATCCCCCCTCAAGTCTAAAACCGGATTAATCACCCCCTCAAATCTGTAATACCGGATCAATCAGGCCCCGAGCGGGTTTGAATAAGATTTTAGGTGGTTTTGATAGGAACTGCAAGATTTCTAACTTGTCGGCGTCGCCGACGACGTGGAAATTTTCTAGGATCTCGGCGCCGGCGACGTGCTCCCCCGGCCGACCCCTTATTCTAGGGGAATCTGGCTCAGAAGGATCGCTGACGCGGACTTTGGCTCGACGCACATGTTCGGGAGGCGAGCTCCCCGAGGAGGAAGACAGCCATATGCAAAACCTGCGCGCTGACAGAGTTGAAGAGGACCTCCACGAAGCCATTGATCAGGGCGGCCGCCTCGCGCCAGAGTCGCCCGATCCTGCAGGCGCATGTTTTATGCATGCTTGATGACCAGGCAATCTGAACCAGTTACATATGCAGTGCAGACATGATCAATCAGTCTAATTTCCTGATTATGCAACTCACATCGGGCAGCACAGCACGGGATAGGATTCCCAACATTCTTCTCAAGTAACCTGACAGTCTTAACATGTGTACATACTTCAGTCCAATCCACAAGCGATTGCAGCACACCCACCAATTCAGGTCCTATTAAAAAAAATCAGTTCAACTAGATTCCCAGCACAAGTGATTTCTTCAGATTAACACACATGCTCGTGCACCAGTTGTTTGGACAGGGCTGCCATTGTCACGGACGAGGACTTGGAAGACGCAACCTAAACCGGCTATGGAGGTTGTGCACGGCGATCCAATTGGAGGAGCATGATATGGCTCACACTGGCCGACGACTATGCTGCGGCTGACCCCGATATGGCTCACACCGGCCGTCTACTTCCTCACCGACACGCAAGCGCAGACCATGTTCGTGCAGCAGGGCACGAAGACGGACTCCCACATCACAGGCAGCGCCGCCGACGTCCATCGAGACGGTGCTCGTCGCCACCTGCGTCACGATCATAACAGGGTCGTCGCATCATCCGTGGCGTTCGCGCCGCTGCGGCTCATGGGGATCGGGCACGCGACGGCGACTGGCACAGTGGCCACCATGGCCGCGTGCGCCGAGACGCGCAGGCTGCAGATGGCGGCACAAATGGGCATAGCGTGGCTACTGCTGCAGTACGTCATGATGGACACGTGGAGAATGAGCTGGTAGCAAAGTCCTCGACGGGCTCGCTCGCCGCCACCCGACAAGTTCGAAATCGTGCGATTCTTCTCCAAAACCACCTAAAATCCTGTTCAAAACCGCTCGGGGCCTGATTGATCTGGTATTACAGATTTGAGGGGGTGATTAATCCGGTTTTAGACTTGAGGGGGGATTTGATCCATCATGAAGGATTTGAGGGGGAAAACGATACTTTCCTCATAGAAAATTGTTTCACACACTGGAGACCCCCTCGAGATGCAGTTCGCCTGTATGGGCTGGCCCATGTCAGGGCACCCTTTTTTAAAAGTTTCGATTTTTAATTTTCCTTTCTCTTTTCGTTTTTTCTACTTTAAATTACTTGAGACTTGAAATAGTATCCAAAATAAAAAATGATCATTCAGAAATAAAATGTTTAATAAATCCTAAAAAAATTATATTTAAAAAATATACGTGATGCTGTAATAAAATGCATTCTTATTTAAAAATGTTTGCAAAATTGGAAAAATGTTCGGGATATCAAAAAAAGTTCGTGATTATTTTAAAAGATCATGTACTTTTTTTTAATGTAACTGAACAAAAATTCACCAATTCTAAAAAAGGTCACGAATGGAAAAACATCCTAAAAATTCAAAAACTGTATGTGACTTACAAAATAGTTTATGCTTTCATAAAATTTTCGCTTATTCAAGAAGTGATTATACATTTGAAAAATTATTCCTTAAATAACAACTTTTAGTTAATTTGAAAAATGGTTCCATTCGTGTCCAGAAAATGTCGTCAATTCTTGAAATGATTGCCAATCCAACAAAATTATTTAAAAAATGTTCACAATTTTGTAAAAAAAAGGTTCCTTATTTCAGAAAATGTTGAAAATTTGTGAAAGTGTTCGTGAATTCGAAAAAAGTTCATGATTTGAAATATGTGCACGAGTTTATCAAAATGTTGAGATTTCAAAAAATTATTCATAATTTCACGAAATTAAGATTGATAGTTTATCTTGGTGATGCAGAAAAATATGGTCATGGCCATTTAAGATTATGATTATTTTTCTGTCAGTGCAAGCACGGGCTCTTTTGCTAGTACTAATATTTTAAAGTATAAACAAAAGTATAGAAAAGCAAAAAATAGAAGAAAACAAAAGAATAGAAAAACGAAACAGAAAACAGGCTGGTGTTTCCCATGCGTGTGGGCCGACCCAACTGGCGTTCCCTTCGGTGATGGTTCGCTCTTGTCTCGCTTGATGGGTGAAATAGGGGTGCCCCCCGGTAATGCTACATCAACAGATTTTTTTACGAGGTTTTACATACTAGTTGACGTGGACCACTAGTATTAAGGATTGGGGGGAGGAAGGGCCCACACCCCCTAAAAATCAGGGGGGCAGAGAGATTAGTTAGAAGGATGCCCTGTAAAACGTCCGTAATCGTCCGTGCGTCTAGCATTTTCGGGGTGCCCCCTATCGGGCGTGCATTCTCATCAAACCGGACCAGCTCGGACCAAAAAGCAAGGGCAAATGGGCCTGCTGGCTCAGCGGCGAGTAGGTTTTTGTTTTCATCAGATCTATTTTTAGTCGATTCTTCCATAAAAAAGACTGTTTTTATTTATGGAGCTAGATATTTAAAGACCTTTTAAAAATAAAAAAATATATAAACTTTTCGCTATGTGATTTTTGAAAATAGTGTATATGAGAAAATATTCACTCTATACTGAGAAAGTTTCACTTTATATTAAAAAAAATCTTAGTGAATATTAAAAACATTCATCATATAATTAAACAAGTTCATCATATATTAAAATTTGTTCAATATATATTACAAAAATGCTCGGTACGTATGAAAAACTGTTCAACTTCCTGTTCAAGTGTCCAGTGGGGATTTTGTTGTCTATTTGCCGTCGGCAGGAGGCAAGGGAAGCGAGTGGTGGCCTGACTCACTTCAGTATTCCCCTTTTTCTTTTACTTTTCTAGTGCGGGGCTTTTCTTTCTCTTTCTTTGTTTTCTTGTACTTATGAAAAACTAACTTTATTTAGTTAAAAAATTGTTCGCCATGTATTATAGTTGATCAGCAACTGTAAAAAGTTTGTTCTCATCATAAATCTCTCCGTAATTGACTCCTTGGATTCACCGTCACAATACGCTTCTTCCCGTAATTTTACGTTTTCAGTTTGAATTTAAAACATATTCGAGGTGGTACTAAATTTTGTATCTATCGTATTCGCTATCGTCGCTTGTGTCCGCTTGGGCATGACCACTTCCACGCTAGCACTGCTTTGGCCCATATCAACTTAGCTCTCTATCTCTCCCGTCACGGGTGTCTCAAAAAAAAATCTCTCCCGTCACGGCTGCAATTCTGCGCGGACTAGAAGTCCTAATGCCATACGACCTCAAGTCCCGCTGCCATACAACATGTTTTCTCTTCTCTCCTAAATATGTCCCTCTACGGCCAAGATTCAATGAAAAGTGGAAGGACGAGATGCTTGGTACCGTGGTCCCCGGCGGACCAGTAGCGGCCAGGGCCAGCACAACAACAACACCAGTAGCTGAACTGCGCTCGGAAATCATAAAGGTCAACATCGAAGCACGGGACTCGGCGTCTGCATCCATGGTTGCGCGCAGCTTCATCGCTGTCATGCGTGACGCCCTCGGCCCGAACTCCCCGGCGACCAGCATGGGACCGCTCCTCCAGCCACACTGCATCATCCCCTTCGTGTGTGTCGCTGACATTAAATCTCCATCACCACGCAACATACATGTCGTCTAGCACAAAATCATGTCCAAATCAGGTATCATTGCGTGTGTGTGCTGCTGACTCAGCAAAATCTCATAGCACAGCTATGGCGAAGTCAAATTGGAGCTTGGTCGAAGTTGAGGCCGGCCGGCAGCGTGCGTGAGAAGACGACCTTCGACTTGCGACATCTCGTCGCACGTGGCACTCCAGTCCGCTCAGTAGGACTGCCCCAAAGGCAGAGGCAGCCCACAAAGGAGAGCACACGGGCAGACAGCGGCCGTCGATCCTGTTGACGATCCTCTCGACGCGGCCTTTCATGGTGTACGGACGGTTCCGACCAACGAAACTTTTAGGCACATCCCCAGCATCTCCGCCGTCGCTCCACGCTACTGTGCTCCAGGATCCCGCCGCCTCTCCCTGGCACCTTCGTGCGCGGCATGCCGTCTGCTCTCCCCCGAGGCGCTCGCCACTTGCCAGCTCGAGACCTCTGTCTTCTTCCATCCACTGTGGCTCACGACCTGATATGGAAACGGACCGAAACGATGCTTGAACCTGGGACCTCCCGCGCCACTGCATGCTTCTGTTACCACCCCAACATAGCGCTTGGGGATGGCGCTCTGACGAGCTTTTGGCACGACAGATGGCTGAACGGACAATGCCCCAAGACAATCGCCCCAACACTATATCAAATATCGGTTCGCAAAAACAGGACTGTTAAGGAGGCGATGACTGGGGAGTCGTGGCTCTCGGATTTGGCGAGAGGACTTACAGAACATATGACGCCAAAACTCGTAAAACTGGCTGCCTTGCTGGATGAGGCCGACCTACGCCCCGGGCAGCAGGACAGAATCACTTGGCGCCCCTCGGCCGATGGCGCCTACTCTGCTAGATCGGCCTACCAACTCCAATTTGTAGGCTCCATTCCCCTGGATGGGTTTGAGTTGATTTGGTCGGCTTGGGCACCTGGGAAGTGTAGATTCTTCATTTGGACTGCAATCCTAGGGAAGATTCTAACAGCAGATGCATTACTCCGACGCAGTTTGGAAAACTCCTACTTCTGTCCACTCTGTGAACGTAACTTAGAGACCCCCCTTCATTTGCTTGTGGACTGTCCTTGGGTCCGTGATATTTGGAGCTCTGTTGCATCACTTACGAGCATCCCATCACTCAAGCCATCCACCTGGTCTGATTGCACCACTGTCAAGCTTTGGATGCATACTTGTGTCCAAAAAGCATCGACAGGGAAAAAAAAAGGGCGCCTTGTCGCTCGTGCATCTCGTCTCCTGGGAGGTGTGGCGAGAGCGGAACAGACGCCTGTTCCAGAAAGAGCTGATGCCCAAAACTGTCCTAGTGCGCAAGATTGCAGAGGAGATTCATCTTTGGAACATGGCCGGAGCCGGCATTCCTTTTGATCCGGGCTGAGTAGATTGCTTCTCTTCCTCTTTTCCTTTTGCACCTATTTGTTTGTTTTTCTGGTGCTTGCCGTTTGGCCTTTCTGTACTTGTACTCTCCCCCTGATCAATGAATTTGGCAAAGCTTTTGCCAACATTCGAAAAAAAAACGATGCTTGCCGGCTCCGTGCAGTGTTAGAATAGTTGTATAGAGATAGGACTTGTTGTTTAAACTTGTACTTCATCTCTATCTTTTCTTCTCTCTCTCTCCCATAGCTCTCCTCTCTATATCTCCTGTAACGATCATCATGATCGATCTCCTCAACTTGTACGCCAAGGCTTATGCCATATATATACAGACGCGGCCCGAGACAAAGGGTTCAACGCTTTCCAACCTATTTGACATGGTAGTCAGAGCCTCTTCCTCATAGATCAAAGATCGCATCTAGCTACCTCCCTAAAAGCGCATCAAGCCTTCTCCCTCGACCGAGATCATGTCCACCACAGCCGCTGCATCGCTGTCCGGCACCTCGGGCGCGATCACCACCACCTCATCCTCCGCCTTCGCACCATCCTCATCCAGCACCACCGCTGGGTCTCTCAGATCGCCACCACAGGAGAAGCTCACGAGGGGAAACTTCCTCTTATGGAAGGCCATTGTGCTGCCTCAGATCAAAGGCGCACAGATGGAACACCACCTGGACGGGACGAGCCTGCCACCGCCGGCCACCCTCACCGTTACCAAGGACGGCAAGGAGGAACAGATCTTCAACTATGCCCGATCCCTCTGGTACGCACAACAGCAGCAGCTACAAGGGTATCTGATGGGATCTCTCTCCCGCGACATCCTCACACAGGTCGCGATGTTGCAGACGCCGGCCGAAGTCTGGAGCGCCATCCACGCCATGTTTGCCGCCTAGAGCCAAGCCCAAGCCATCAACACCCGCATCGAGCTCACTAACCTAAAAAAGGTAACATGACAATGGCTGAATATCTTGGCAGGATAAAAACTCTCACCGATGAAGTTGCGTGCACTGCCGCGGCTCTCTCCGACCCGGAAATCGTCTCCAAGATCCTCGCTGGTTTGGACATGGAGTACAATCTGGTCGTTTCCGCTCTTGCTGCTCGTGTGGAACCCATCACCGTCCAGGAGCTGTACAACTAGCTACTGAGCTTCGACGCGCGCCTCACCCTTCTTCATGGAGGCGATCTACGGCAGTCCTCGGCCAACTCTGCTGCTCGTGGTCGCGGCCGTGGGCGCGGTCACCAAGGGCAGAACCGTGGCGGTGGCCGCGGACACGGCGCTTCTCAGGGCGACGACGCTCGCTCTGGTGGGGGTTACGGCTACAACAACGGGGGCGGCTACAACAACTCCAACAGCAGCGGTGGCGGCGGCGGCTTCAACTCCAACAACAGCCGCCGTCCTACGCCTCACGTCCTCGTCCCCGATGCCAGCTTTGCAAGAAATCCGGCCATGAGTTCATGGATTGCTGGCACCGTTACGATGAGAATTTTGTTCCTGATTCACGCCATGTTGATGCTGCCATGCGCGAACAAGCAGGAGAAGGCGTCTGGTACGTTGACTCTAGCGCCACCGATCATGTCACCAATGAACTAGAGCAACTTGCTCTTCGCGAAAGGTACCATGGCGCTGATCAGATCCATACTGCAAGTGGAGGAGGTATGGACATTTGCCACATTGGTCAAGCTTCAATTAATTCCCCTAATCTTAAACGTGATCTCATTCTTAAGGATGTCCTTCATGTCCCACAAGCTGATAAAAATCTTGCATCCATGTCTCATCTAGCCACCGATAATAATGTTTTCATTGAAACTCACCCTCGTTATTTTTTCATCAAGGATCGGGCAACGAGGGAACTTCTCCATCACGGTAGATGCATTGGGGGTCTCTACCCCATCACATCCGGAGCACTTAGTCGTCAGCGTCGTCAAGTCTACTACGTCACCAAACCCTCTCTGGAAAAGTGGCATCAAAGATTAGGACATCCATCTTCAGTTATAGTGAAACAAGTAGTTAATAAAGACAAACTCCCTTTGTCACAAAGTTCCATTAGTGAGTCTATTTGTGAAGCTTGTCAATGTGCCAAGAGTCACCAGCTTCCGTATCCCAAGTCTTATAGTGTTTCTCATGCTCCTTTAGAGCTTATTTTTAGTGATGTATGGGGCCATGCCCGAGATTCTTTTGGCAGAAAAAAATATTATGTCAGTTTCATTGATGACTATAGCAAGTTTACTTGGATTTATTTACTCAAGTATAAATCTGAAGTTTTTTCTATCTTTCAAGAATTCCAGAAACTCGTTGAAAGGCAATTTGATAGAAAAATTCTGTCAGTCCAAAGTGACTGGGGAGGGGAGTATGAAAAACTCAACTCTTTCTTCCGGAGCATTGGCATTGCTCATCATGTGTCATGTCCTCACGCACATCAACAGAATGGCTCCGCTGAGCGCAAACATCGCCATATAGTCGAAGTCGGCCTCTCCCTTCTAGCTCATGCTTCCATTCCTCTAAAATATTGGGATGAAGCGTTTATTGTTGCCACCTATCTTATTAATAGGCTTCCTAGCAAAGTCATTGGCAACTCTACTTCATTAGAGCGCTTGTACCACCAAAAACCTGATTACAACTCTCTTAGAATTTTTGGGTGTGCTTGCTACCCCAATTTGCGTCCATACAACCACCATAAGCTTGAGTTTCGATCCACTAAGTGTGTTTTCCTAGGTTATAGCAATCTCCACAAAGGGTACAAGTGCCTTGAAGTCTCTACTGGACGCATTTATATTTCTTGTGATGTTGTTTTTGATGAAACAATTTTTCCTTTTGCCAAGCTTCATCCGAATGCGGGAGCTTTACTTCGTGTTGAAATTGCACTCTTATCTGATTCTGATGCACCTTCTGATCACGGGGGAGAGTTAACTGAACTTGATCATGTGCAAAAATCCACAGCAAATTCTGGTTCTGTTGCAATTTCTACTAACCCAAACTGTGATTTCATGTGTGAGGAAACAAACAAGGGCGGCGCGGAGCACAATGCAGATTTGGCTGACGACACGCGATCCCAGGCGGATCCACGCGCTCAGCCTGCCGCTGTCAGCGCGCGATACTAGGGCGATCCGCTCGTGGGCCTGGGCTCACGTGGGCAGGCGGCCGACCGAGCAGCCAGGATGGAGCCCGCTGGCCTTGACGCATCGCCTTGCGCCATGTCTCCGCGCATCGAGCCACCCGCCAGCCCATGTGCGGGAAGGGGTGAATCCCCTGTCGCCGGTCACCAAGGGCCCCCTCAGCGGCCGACCACGGGCGCGTGCCTGGCCCCACAATGGCCAGTCGCGGCAGGGCGCTAGATTCCGCCTGCGCGCCTGGGTCCCCGACCGGCAGGGCAGCAGATTCTGTCTCGGATCAGGAGCCGACAGATTTGCTCCCTGATAGGGAATCGGCTGGATCTTCTATGGCCAATACAGCTTCACCAGGATCACGTGCTCCGTCTTTCACAGCGGCTGTTCCCGTGCCTTCTACAACTTCTCTTCGACAAACAAGGTCCCGGTCAGGTATTGTCAAAGAAAAACAGTATAATGATGGTACTATAAGGTATGACAAAGTTAAACGAGCTTTTCTTACCACTACCGGTGAACCAATTCATTTGCATGATGCTCTTGCTAATAAGGATTGGAAGGAAGCTATGGACAATGAATATGATGCACTGATGAAAAATAAAACTTGGCACTTGGTACCACCAAAACATGGTGACAATGTTATTGATTGTAAGTGGGTATACAAGATAAAAAGAAAATCTGATGGAAGCATAGACAGGTATAAGGCTCGATTAGTTGCAAAAGGTTTTAAGCAGAGATTTGGAATTGATTATGAAGATACCTTTAGCCATGTTGTTAAGTCTGCCACTATTCGACTTGTTCTGTCTATTGCTATTTCCAGAGGTTGGAGCTTAAGACAGCTAGATGTTCAGAACGCGTTTCTTCATGGTGTTCTTTAGGAAGAAGTGTTCATGAGGCAACCACCAGGCTATGAGGATCACAGCACACCACAGTATGTCTGTAAGTTGGATAAAGCATTATATGGCTTGAAACAAGCACCAAGAGCTTGGTATCACAGATTGAGCATGCAGTTGCAACACCTTGGGTTCATACCATCCAAGGCAGATACCTCATTGTTCTTCTTTAGAAAAGGCAATGTTACTTATTTTGTGCTTGTTTATGTAGATGATATAATTGTTGCTAGTTCAAGTGCAGAAGCTACTACTTGCTTGCTTAAGGATTTGAAATTGGAGTTTTCTCTCAAAGACTTAGGCGATCTTCACTACTTTCTTGGAATAGAAGTGAAGAAAATTAAAGATGGCATACTCCTCTCACAGGAGAAATATACCACTGATATTCTCAGAAGAGTGGGTTTGGAAAATTGCAAGCCAGTTAATACACCAATTTCTACCTCAGAAATGCTTACAGCAGAAAGTGGAGAAGCTCTTGCACCAGTTGATGCAACAAATTATAGGAGTGTTGTAGGAGCCTTGCAATATTTAACTCTTACTCGTCCTGATATTTCCTACTCAGTAAACAAGGTATGTCAATATTTGCATGCACCTAGAACTACTCATTGGACTGTAGTTAAGAGAATTCTAAGGTATCTTAAGTACTGAGAAGGTCTTGGACTTCAAATTACCAAGTCCTCCTCTCTTCTTGTAACTGCTTATTCAGATGCAGACTGGGCAGGATGTGCTGATGCTAGAAGATCTACAGGTGGTTTTGCTGTTTTTCTGGGAACAAATCTTGTGTCATGGAGTGCAAGAGAACAGGCCACTGTCTCAAGATCAAGTACAGAGGCTGAATATAAAGCCTTGGCTAATGCTACAGCTGAAGTAACGTGGATTCAGACACTTCTTTATGAGCTTGGCATTAAAGCACCTCAGGCTGCGAGATTATGGTGTGATAATATTGGTGCAACTTATCTCTCAGCCAATCCTGTTTTTCATGCTAGAACAAAACACATTGAGGTAGACTTTCATTTTGTCAGAGAAAGAGTGGCTCGGAAGTTGCTTGAGATCAAGTTCATCCCTACAGGAGATCAACTTGCAGATGGGTTTACAAAACCACTTTCTTTGAGAGGATTGGAAAAGTTTACATACAATCTCAACCTTGGCAAAGCTCAGTGAGGTTCAGATTGAGGGGGAGTGTTAGAATAGTTGTATAGAGATAGGACTTGTTGTTTAAACTTGCACTTCATCTCTATCTCTTCTTCTCTCTCTCTCTCTCTCTCTCCCGTAGCTCTCCTCTCTATATCTCCTGTAACGATCATCATGATCGATCTCCTCAACTTGTACGCCAAGGCTTATGCCATATATATACAGACGCGGCCCGAGACAAAGGGTTCAACGCTTTCCAACCTATTTTGACATGTAGGCCATACTCACGGGCAGCTTCTAGCGAACACACGCTCCTCGTTTTGTTTCCTCTCGTGCGGCTGTAGACACATTCTGGCGCAGTGTAAGCTCTACCGCCTCCCGTGGCTGAGGAGAGCAAGGACAGAACAAACAGCAGGAGATCGAGGGAGGAGATACTCAGCTGATTTTGCCTCTAGAGAATGATTGGAAGAAGAAAAGGTAGGGAATTTTGTTGGTGGAACTCCAATGAAGAAACAAGAAGCATGAAGATTTTTCTAGCACCTTTCATGAGAGCGGTTTGGGAAAATAGAGAAGGAGAGAGAAGATGCAGTTTTCATGTGCACGGAAAACCTGGGGAATTTTAAGTACTATAAGCTGAACATGGTGTCATGCATTCTCTAAGGCCTCTCCCAATGCATTGGTGTTAAAATGGGATGCTAACTGCATTAAAATGCTTAGCAACTAATGTCCCCAATGCATCAGTGCTTAGGTTTTGTAGCTAAGCCTTCTCTATTTAATTGTTTAGTAATAAAACTTCTTCATGTATTGGTTGGTAGTCTTTTTGTCTAGTTTCACGTGCTTAGCATTGGTTCTTGTTGGGGTCGCCATAATCCTCTCTCTCCTCTTTAATTGCTTTGCCACATTATTTTTCTGTATATGTGGCATCCTTAGCACATGTACACCGTGAAACACTGGGAAGGGCCTAATAAACTGAACACGAAAACCGAAAACAAGTATAGCAGAATGTAATTTTTAATAGTATAAAGCAGAATGCAATTAACTCTGTATATATATGCACTGGCCACTGCACCATGTTAAGAATTTTTTTGACGTGACTGTTATTGTAGTTTCCAGCAACCTCCTTGAGAAAGATATATACTAATGTTGGCGAGAACTCACCAGCCGTAATTGAACTTAACTTAATTTCATGGACACCATGAACTGTATTTACTTATATCCCATGATTGATTTGAAAGTATTTTCTAAAAAATTAATCAATTTGAAAAGGCTATTTCATCCGTCTCATAATATAAGATCTTATTATGATCAATTTGAATATCTTTCGCAAAAAAATTAATTTAAGTGCCAACCAACATTTTTTTCCTTCTTTTTACACGGAGCAACCAACCAACATTGTTAAATTTGGCATGCCAATATTAGACGATCTTTGGCTGAATATATGACATGAGTTAGCATGTCACTATTTTTTTACGGAAATCGCTGCTACTCTTAATTCAAGGAATGTTACACTCCGAGGCCACCACTAAGCTCACAAACTCTCGGGTGGAACTCGGAACGGAGTCTTACAAATTTTATTCAAGTAGCCATCCCTAGCAAATGCATGTGACTCTATTCACAGACCATTGCACCCAATTAACACCAACCTCCTCAAAATCACAAAGGAGGTCTTTACATGCTCCACAACATGGCCATTTGTAAATCCTTGACGACGCTATTGATCTTCTGGACCATTTTCAAAGTTTGTAAATTGTAGTAGTGTTTTTCGGAATCACAAGAATTCGAGCGGCATTTATCCTATTAACCCTTCTTTCTTTCACGGGTATGTGCGGAACGATATACACAAGTCAAAGATTTACTGAAGCTTTTGGGTCGTCTTCAGCTAATAATGGCCCACATTTTCATAACTATGAGGAAACATAAGTCAATAGTTAGTCTTAGTGCGACATTTAATGCTAGAACCATCAAGCTTCCACTTTTCTCAAGTCAACAACATGAAAAAGATGATTTACTTGATTTTGTGTACTATTGGATTTGGACTGAGGCATATGATATATTTTGTTCTCCCATTGCAACGCATGGGCATGTTTGCTAGTTAAAATAAAAAGCTCATGTTCATCGATATAAAAAATTTCAAAAAATAAAACATTCATGAATTATTAAAAAAAGTCCTCAGATACTAAAATATATGATTTCAAAAACTATTGAAGAGAAAGAACATAAAAAAGGAAATAAAGGGAAAAAAACAAAAAAAATGCGAAAAGTGAAAGGAAAAAGATATGCAAATACAGACAAAAAGAGGTGAAAAGCAAAAGCAAACCGGATGGATATAAGATGGAAACAGAAACATCCGGCTAAAGCACTCATACCGGGTCGACCATGAGCGTGGGAGGGTGTATGATTCGTATGGTTTGGGCACTACTCTTTGCTACGAGCAAAGAATGAGATTGTATTGCTCACAAGGTTTAATGAATCTCAGTCGAATGAGAATTAGGCATACCTGAATTGAACTAAAAAAAAGCTATTGCAAGAAGGTCGTGGCAGCCTAATCGGGAATTCTCCATGTTTGGCTGACCCATAGAATCCGTCTCTAGATCCCTGCTCCACACTCAATCGTCCAAATTTGTAGTCCAGTAAATTGTTTAGCAGCAAAATCGTTGATTCTACATTTCATCGGTATCATTCTCTTGCGGTTGCTCCTGCTCCACCATCCCCATGGAACTGCTCTCGCGCTGCCATCGTTGTATCTCTGCTCTCGACCACCACATAGTCCTACCATGAACCCTCCATAAGCAGGTGGACATGGGGAACCTTTCATGCTCCACGAGCATCATCCGTATTCCGCGCCACCAAGAATGGGTCATTGCCAAAGTAAAAACAGGTTAAGTAGCGATGCCAAGGTCGTGTATAGTCACCCAGGTTCAGCCGCCAGCCCACCACGTCCCAAAAAAAAACAGTGTATCCACTGCTTGCCATGAGCCTGACTACTATCATCCACCATCTACATGAACACACAATTCGAGAGAAGAGAAGGGGATTGCGGGCCATGGAGCGGGTTGTGGCGTTAGGTGTGTTGGTGCTTGGCTAACGCTAGAGTTGAATGATTGAGCAACTGGCATGAAAGCCGTTGCACGTTAGCGCATCCATTTTCAGTTGAGCGATGACCCGATGGATTGAAGTTGTTATTGAGATGGACAATAGGACAAGTGAACAACTTGACTTACTAATGGCATGCACTGCTGATTTCGACCAACTTCACATTTTGCCGGCTTGTGGAACTGGAAAATGCTTGAATCATGCTCCTCTTTGCTCTAAACATGCTCGAACCATGCACCTTTCCGCTCTACACATTCAGCTCTACATTTTTTAAGCATTTGGTGCTGCTCTGCATGCCTCAGTCGAGGATTTGCAGAGTGGAGCATTTTCCGAACACGCCCAAAGTCATTGCGAAGCTAGAGCATCTCTATCTCTTTCCTTATACTTTAACTCAAACACCCTCCCCCACCCCCCGCCCCACCAAATTTAACTCTTAAATTTTTGAGGATTTAAAACATTGTATATGTCCCTTCCGCTAAAGTTAACTCCCTGTATATTTCATTTGCCATATCTCAACTCCCATCCCACCAAGCTTCAAAGGTTGTGATTTCATTTCCGGTGAGACACCAAGAGTTCCTTTTCTCAAATGGACTTCTGTACCGAGCACTATTTTCCTGTTCCAAAGATCATCGTCGTTGTCGCTTTTTTTAAGGTGTCAATGCCTCCGTTAATCCAATCTTAGATTTACCTTGCAAGCATGATCCCCTAGGCTCTACCTAACAAAGCTGATCTCCAATCTCGGACGAGGAAGCCGGTAGCAACCAAGCTTTTGTATCTTTGTCGTGTGCTCGCTACCCAAGGAATTGTTGTCACAGCCCCCCTCCTCCGATATGGCACCCCCGTGGCATGATATCCTCCTGAAGCTAACTATCATTCATGCCGTCACTTCGAAGCATCAGTCGTCCCCAACCACGTGCATGTGCACTGGATTGACCCCATGAATGCCGCCACGGTTCTGAGCAAAGCAACAACCGTATCTATGATTCCTAGCACAAATAACCTCCTCTACACCTAGCCTCCCTTACCACTCTCAAAAATAACCAGAGCCGACAAAGCACTCCCCCCCTCCCCCCGACCGCGATGGTCCGCCATAATTAACAATGTCGTCGACTTAGCATTTTAATTGTCCATGTTCTCACCCAGGAGAAGTGAACGACCTCCTCATCATGTAAGTACGCTCACCAACGTTGTTGTTCGCTTGTAGCCATTGTCGGCTTCCTCGTATGTTCGTCCTTAGGGAGGACATCGGAGTGGGTTTGGGATCTTGGATGCAAAACTAGACTGGTTAGGGAGCGTGATGGCTGGGGGATGCAGCAATGGAGCGTGTCGAGAGCGAGGCATAGTTCTAGGAGGAGGTTGGTGGCAACGCTTCCGCCACGTGAAGGGTGCGTGAGGGAGGCTACTCGGCGTCGGGAGAGAAGAGGAAACCTTATGCTCGCTATTCAAAATCAGATGAAAATAATACAGTTTGAGCCTTTTTATGGGTAACTCCTCAAGTTTTGAAATGATAATGAATAAACATACGATGGACTATTCTGGCGCGAGCCAACGACGCCGTTCTGAACTTGATTCAATGAAATAATTGTTTGCTCCACATATCCTCTAGAGCAAACGGTGCAAACGTTCGCTCCATCGCTCTTTTTTGCTCGACGCGGCCTGCATCCTTCAATACAGTTTCTTTACTATCTCCCTTCAATCCGTTCAGATGGTAATTTTTGTTTTTTGTCCAATTTGGATTTTGAATATTTAGCTATCTACACACGGCAACTATGTCTGCCACAACATGGCGGATTTTGTGTTTTTGGATTTTACACATGGCAACTATTTATGCAATGGCATGGCAACTCCTTTCAAAAAAGATGACATTTTTTCGCTGTTATAGTAGGACAGTTCCTGAACATGGTGGAAATTTTCTGCGTTGTACCATGACAATTCTCTATATTGTATTATGCCAATTCAATACTGTAGCACGGCAATTTCCTATGTTGTAGCATTGCAATTCCTAATTCATGTGAGCACTTTTCTCCACATGTAGCATGGCAATTCCTCTATTGCATCATTGACATGTTCTAAATACTCCATGACTCTCTATGCTGCACCATGACAATTTTTCGTTGTCGTAATTTTCTCTGTTGTAACATTGCGATTTTCTTTACTGACAAACATTACCGTAGCATGTTAATTCTCTAGCGGTGTGCGAGAGGGGGCTTGGGATGGAGCCCCCGATGCGGACTAGTCTGTGCTTACTGTGCTCTTTGCCTTTCTGAAGTTCTGTAACATGAACTTGTCGAATCCCACTGACGAGTTGAATACGAGTTGTAGACTTGTAGGATCGATCATATCACAGGACCTCTCGTGCAAGAATAGGACCGTCGGTTTAGTATGCCGATCACGTCGACACGCCATCACATGACAGCCACCCGTCGGCGGCGACAGCGCCACGGTCAGTCGCCGTGTCGCTGTTCCCGGGATCGGTCGATCGGGACGGCGACCGGCCGGCCAGCCTCGCTAATTGGCAGCCGCGTTTTCTGATAGAGCGGCTATCTCCTGCCTAGCTAATTATGTGCTTGTAATAAACGAGTGCTGCTAACAGACTATATTAACACGGTCATTTAATGGTTCAAGGGTACGCCCACTAGGAATGCGTGTGCGTCACAATAACTCCTTTCCCCTTTTTTTGAAACAAGGCAAAAGACTTGCCATTTTTATTTAATAAGAAGAGGTTTCAGAACAGACATCGCTAAGCGGCGGAAAAGCAAAACAATTACTCTCGCGGCATTACATTACGCAAATGCTTAGCGCTTGCAGTGGCCCAAATAGAAACTTCCTCTTTGATGCGTCGCATGACAATCGCCACCGGCGCCGCTTTGCTCCCGAAGACACGAGCATTTCTTTCATTCCAGATCTTCCATCCCACAAGAAGTAACAGGGAATAGGGACTTCATCAGGAGTATGTTATCAGAGAGGACCGCATCCCACCAAAATTTCACCGAATCGAACAGGAGCCACGGGGCCGTGGGATAGCAAGCCCAAGCCATGAGAAGACCGTATTCCAAATCCGAACAGAGAAACGCCACTTGAAGATCAGGTGTGCTGCAGATTTTTGCACCTAACTGCAGAGTGGGCATTTGTCACAATTTGGCCATCCTCTCCTCTGAAACCTATCAACCGTCCAAACTCTGTTTTGGATAACGAGCCACGCGAAAAATTTGCATTTGGGGGGAGCCCACGCCTTCCAGACCGTAGCAACCAAACTTGAGAGCCGGGAGGTCATGAAACTGCGCCAAATAAGCAGACTTTGCAGAGTAGTGCCCATCATTGGTTGACTTCCACACTATAGAGTGCTGCTAAGGGCATCTTCAATGGTTGTAAGATAATTGTTGATAAACTTTGCCACATAGGATTTTTTATGACGTGTCACACAATAAATGAAAAAAGAGAGAAAGGTTGTATATACATGACCAACACCCCTTGCACAAGCTCCAATGTAAAATGAGAGAGCACATTATTTATTATCTCACATCTTATTGGGCAAACTAGATACAACTCATTGAAGATGTTATATGTTAAGGTGTTGGTTAATGACATGACATATTTTATCAACAAGCTAACATACAAACTGTTGGAGATGCCCTAACAGACTACATTAACACTGTCATTTAATGGTCCAAGGGTACGCCACTCAGAATGCATGTGCGTCACGATAACTCCTTTCCTTTCGCAACGATAGTAAGTACTCGCATAATGAAAAAGCGTTTTTTACACTAGTGTAGAGTAAAAACAGCCCATATATTATGAAACATAGAGAGTAGTACTTAAAATTGCAGAAGTTATAATTGTAACAAATAATTTTTGCAGCACAAAATATTATTATTTTTGTGGGAAAAACTTTTGATCTATTCATCGGACATTATCGTAGTACACAGAACATCAGAAGTAATAAAAAATACATTCATGTCTATAGACCATATAGTGACGACTACAAACACTGAAGCGAGTCGAAAGCATGCCACTGCCATCGACTCTCCCTCGTCAAGGTCGGCAAACTTTGTTGTAGTAGACAGTCAGAAAGTCATCGTGCTTAGACACCAAATGACTAGCACACCATAACAGCAACCCTCACCAACAATGAGAATTCTAGATCGGAAGGATCCAACTTATACACACACGAAGGCAGACGAACAAAGTCTGGATTCAAGCAGATCCACCAAAGACAAACACCAAATGAATCCACGAGATCCGTCGGAGACACACATCCACACGCCCTCCAACGACATGGACACACCGACGGGTGGGGGCTAGGCGGAGAGAAGCTTATTACATCTTGAGGAAGCCACCCCGCCTCGCCACACAAATCCTAAACAAACTAAAACAAACATCTAAAAAGTGAGCAGAGCCTTCCTGCCGGCTGGGGTCCACCATGTCTCTATTGCCCTCATATTATGAAAGACAGACAGATCAACAATGACGCCAGCGAGAGACGGGACAACCTTACTACTCCTGATGGTTTTCTCATTCATCACCGAGTATACTTTATTACTACTCCCTTCGTTTCTAAATATAAGTCTTTTTAGAGATTTCAATACGAACTACATAGGAAGCAAAATTAGTGAATCTACACTATAAAATATGTCTATATACATCCATATGTAGTTCGTATTGAAATCTCTATAAAGACTTATATTTAGACACGAAGGGAGTAGATGAACAAACTATTACATCACGGGAAACATTCATCTAAATATGAAACTAATTTGTAAAGTCGATTTAGAAACAATGATGGGCAGCTTTACATTTTCTTATATAATTCTATGATTTTCAGCTACTATATTATGCCGTGTGACATATAGTTTATAATTTATACAGCGAACACAGAGCGCATGT